>NW_009731801.1:1287-1726 GCF_000703405.1 Apaloderma vittatum | reverse complement strand
ATCTGCAAATTCTGGAGAGGCGACGGAGACAGTTATTAAGAGCTGGTAGGCGACGGCTGCTCGCCGTGTTATTAAAGTGCTAAAAGATTATGTCTCTGATAGCTGTGTGCTTACAGTGTCCTTCATGGCCACTTCCACAGGGACAGAGACAAGGAGAAAGGCAGAGGATCGATAAAAGGATATTACCACTGGGCCAATCCCAATAATAAGAGAGGTGATATATACACACCATTTAAATCGTCCAACACATTTAATGTTCATTAACACTAATTTTCACAGTGCTGGTGTTTAACATATTATTGCAATGAAATTAATAAAAAATACCCCACAGGAAATATAGTTTAACTGTTTATATACTCACCTTTTGATTGCCCGTTTCCTGCCGAGCTCCGCTCCTGCGTCGGTGTTTGCAGAAAAGAGCAGCCGAGGGTCCCTGTGG
>NW_009731801.1:0-1251 GCF_000703405.1 Apaloderma vittatum | reverse complement strand
CGGCACCCACCCACACGCACACTGGGCAGCGCCAGGGCCGCTGGCACCACGCGCCTGCAGATGTCAGGGAAGGGGCGAGGGTGTCACAGGGGCTTTTCCCCAGGTTTCCCTTGTGATATTTCTCCTCCTTTTATATCTCCCTCCCTCTTTGCAAATGTCTCTAAGAATTTTTCTTTCTTCTTCTTAAGAACTTTCTCTAGACCAGGTGGATGAATTAACATTCGTTATCCTCATGAAAAATCACAACTCGAATTCATTTGAGTGTGTGGGCGTTTTTCACCTAACAGGGAAAAAGTAAACAGGCAATAGTTTTGTTATTATGCAGTAATTACGGGGAAATTACATATTTATTTATCTCTTATGAAGCACATGGAAATTGTATTTGGCCACAGTGTATAAATTGTGGCATAATTACTGTAAAATTTACAGGTTTTATACTTCCAACAAGTTAGCTTCTAAATCACACAACCTCCATGTAAATACTTTAAAATTATTCAGTAATTACTTATTTACATTGTAATTAAAATAAGTAATTAGCATACATTTATGGAGGATTTACATACTTATTTCTGAAAATAGTTCCTTGGCAGATGCAAAAGAAATCTTTAGCTGATCGTAAAAAAAAAGTAGAAAATGGAAAATAAATGTGCATTGAGAAGGAGACGTCGTGGCCGCCTGACAGCGGTGGCTGCCTGCGAGGGCTCCATTGTCCCCACGGCCACTGGCCATGGGCGAGCTGCAGAGCCGCCCTCAACCTGTGCGGGAAAACGTGGGTGCTCGTTCGAAGTCCTAATTACAGCACGAGCATTTTGCAAGTGATGCCAGCAAAGGTTGCTCAGCCGGTGCTCTGCCAGAGGGCTGGCATGGTCTCCTGCTCCTGGGAGCGGCTGGAGATGCTCTGAAGCGGCAGTTTGTCAAAAATGTTTTGGTGTGGAGGAGAGAGGATCTCGAGCCAAAACTGGCCCTTTAAAAACCCAGGCAGGGACCGGGAGGTCTCGGAGCGCGGGATTAGCAAAACATCCGCTGCCAGTCTTCAGGGCTGTGTAGTTACTGTGTATGTATTTCAGCTAAACAAGACAAATCTGGCTGATGATTGTGTCTAACTAGGAAGAATGATTGAAGGTCTGTGCCCTCCTCTGTAAGGATAACATAAATGATGATTGGTTTGAGGCAGGAACTCCCAGGCCAAAGCCCGCGGCACAGCCGGCGCAGTGAGCTCGGCTCAGCCGCCCGCAGAGGGACCCGGGGCTG
>NW_009731800.1:13115-20055 GCF_000703405.1 Apaloderma vittatum | reverse complement strand
GCCTTGCCAACTGGGGGGCAATAATGTCAGCAGGGGAGGGTCGGGGTAGCACCATGGGCTGAGGAGGGGGAGGAAGTGGGATCAGCTTCCACGTCTGGCCCTTTGCTTACGTTTCCAGCTGGCTGCGGACTGGGGGCGTGCAGAGGGACACGGGGGTGGAAGCTGCCCTCTCTGCCTTGCGGTGGCCCACGCTGGAGCCAGGGGCTCTTGCCCCCTCCTGGCTTTTCGGCCCAAGGACGCGTTCCCACTGCAGGGAGAGGGAGAAGCTGCTGATGGGGATGCAAGGGGCACCGAGGGCAGGGCCCCTGCATTAGCAAGAGCTTTTGTGCAAACAGCTGAGGGTTTGTCTGTGAAGTGGAAATGTTTTGAGTTTCCCCCAGAATGGGCCAAGGTCGTTTCTTGGAGTTTTCAAAGGGCCCGATTCTTGTTTAACGCGAATGTTTTGCACTGCTGAGACCCCGGCTTTGCCCTAGGTCCAAATTTTCACCCCCAATAAGGTAGTCCTAGGATTGAAAGGATATTGGATAACTAAGAGACACATACAGAGTGCTGAGTGTCCTTAATGTGTCATCTCTAAAGTGGGCCCCTGGGCCCTTGCCCGCCTTCCTGCCACCCCATTTCCTCCCGGCGGCCGCACCGCAGTCGGATGCCACCTCAAGCTCGCTTAAGGAGAGAGCAGGCCCTTTCGCCTCCTCGCAGGGGCCGGGCTCGTGCTGCGTGGAGGAAACTGCTCAGCTCTTCATATGCTGAACAGATGGGTAAACGTTTGGGATTTAGTCTCCAGAACTGTAACTGTGTATGGTCACACATGCGTTTGGATGAAAAAACCCCACCCGACTATTTAGACACAACAGCCGTTTGCAAGCACTTCTTGGTTACTGATTTATTGCATTGGATATTGGTTTACAAATATTGGCTACAAGACAGGTCTGAGGGCCAGTAACTTTGCTCTGCTGGCTTTTCATCTGGCTAAAGGACGCTTCAAACAGCAACAGAGATGATAATCTCCCAGCCTGGGTTAGATCACTGTGATGGTGCAATGAGCTTCCCCAGGTCCTGCAGCTGACAGCTTCATCCCTCCCTACCTGAACCATGGGAAGGGAACAGAGATGCGTCAGACAAATCTTCCTGCTGCTTGTTTAGCCTATAGAATATATACAATAAGCGGTAGAAGAAAAACTGTTATGTATACATCACAGTAATTGTGCAATAAATTAAACTTCAAAGTGCTTCACTTTCCTATTTACAACACCGTTAAATAGTAACTGACATTATTTTCTCAGACTAGGAGGAAGTATTTAGTTAGTTAGCTGACAGGATAAGAGTGCTTGGCAAGTACACCGGGAGGTGGGGAATGGGCTCAGCTGGCAGCTCCTCTCTGAGAGAGATTTGGGAGGGGGAGGATCTGCAGAAGTGTGATGGCATCAGTCAAGGGCTTTGCCAGGGATGCTGAGGTGAAAAGAGAGACCAGACCTGGAGGCTTAGAAGATACAGAGGAAACAGGTTAAAAAGCAAGTGATGGGACTCCTCTTTTGGCTGACTATTTAATGGGCAGGTCATGCAACAGCTTCAACCTTGCTGCTGCCATCTCAAATGCAAAGTAAAGTACTTAGTGAAAAGTAAAGAGCTTAGTGAAGCTGTCAGAGGATGGGGAGTGATGCTGTGGTCCTGGAGGCTGGCTTGCCGCAGGGGGACTTGCATACCTTTTCTGTTCCTTCATAGTGTAGGGCTTAATAAAAGGCAGTAACTTTATTTTAGGGCCTCTATATTTTAGGGTACTTAGAAGCTGCTTCTGTTTTAGAGAATACCACTCTGAGTTGCCCAACTCCGATGCTGCCATTTCAGCTTCCTTGTGCTTTCCTAAGTGTTGATATCACTTACTCAAAAGCCCAGAGGAGGTGTTTGTATGGGGAACAGAAAAGCTCAAAAGAGGAGAAGCCACCAAGACCTTGTGTGTTTTCCATGATGAAACCATAGTCACTGGATAGAGTGACTCTGAGTTGAAGGAACCAAATTTCACCTTCTTTTGTCAGCAGTTGAGGGTCTTCCCAGAAGTCTGCACTAATGGGAGACGCCTTGTGTGGCCGAGGTCTCGTGGCTCACACAAGGTCTTTTGCCTTGCCACTGAGGTGGCACTGGGAATGAGACACAACCAAGCCGAAGGGAATTGTTGCTGGGGGCTGATAGAGAGAGCAGGAGAAGAGAGGGGCAGGCACAACCATGGAGAAGCAGGGGAAAGTTAGAGCTTTCGCTTGAGCTTGCGGCTGGCCCCGCCACCCCCGCTCCGCTCCCGCTTCTCCTTGCGTACGCAGAAGTACTTGGTGACCCTTTTGCGGCACTGCTCACACCGCACGGCGCAGCACCAGTGGAACTTGCAGTTGCAGCTAGACACCATCTCGGCTCGCCTCTCCTCTACAGCCAGCCCGCAGTCCCCACACAGCCGCCGGCAGCTCCGCTTCTCCCACTTGCTGAGTGCCTTGCCCCTCTTCAGGCACTCCCTGCCCTCTGTGCCCAGCAGCCCCAGTGTCTTGTTCTCCAGGCAATAGTCGGGAGAGTCTTCTAAATGGACCAGCTCCTTCTTGGAGATGGAGCTGAAAGTCTCGGCGATGGCACCCCGGCTAGCAGCGCTATTCCCTGCCCCCTGGAGCAAGTCCACCTTCAGGGCTTTGTGGTACCTCTCTTTGAGGTAAGTGCCCACCTCCCGAAACTCAGGCAGCTGCAGCCAGCAGGTCTGGGTGGTGCAGCTCCCTGACACACCGTGGCATTTGCAAGTACGCTTCATGGTCCCTTTCACAGCCTGCAGGGTGAGGAGAGAGAGAGAGGTCAGGAAAAGCTGAAAGGAGTCATTTCTGTGCTGTGGTGCATGAAGAAATGTGGCTCCAGCCCTGTGGAGGGGTTTGCCAATGACCCTCCCTGCACAGTACTCCTGCCCAGGAGTTGCTGGCTTAAAGCTCACACCTTTGCTTCTCCATGATACTCCCCTACTAAAGCTGGGAGAAAGAGGGCAGCATGAAGCTATTAACAGGGTAATCACAGAAGGTTTGCTACCTTAGAGTAAACAACACCCATCATGCCAGTACTGCTACCATCCCCTTCTTCTCATCAAGGTAATAATTACTTCTGGACTTGGTGCTTTTAGACACAGCAAGTTGTGACTCTCCACAATGAATGGCCAGAGCCAACTCCGTATGTGCTGTCAGGTCTGGAGGGAGAGAGGGGCTCACCTTTCTACCTGCCTCGTTGTTATGCAGGTTCATAGCAGCTCTGGCATCTTGTCCAGTCTCCAGGGCATCCACAAATTGCTTGGAAATGGCTTCCCCAAAGCCAACGTTATCACTGCAGCCTCCCCACAGCCAGCCTTGCCCCCCTAGGAAAGGAGATGAGATATGCGCTGTCAGGGACTCAGCCCCCTGTCTGCCTGGCTCGTGGCTCTGGGGACCAGAAAGCATCTCAGAGTGATGGGAGGGGAGAGAGGCTCTGGGGTAAATCCAGCCTTTTGCCTCATGATACTCCCCGATTCCCTCCCCTCAGGCTCATGCCATTTCTGCTGGGGCTCACACAGGCAATGAAGGGGTATGTCCTGTGTGACAAACCCAGGGATTTTCAGGCTTTCTATAGAGCAGAATTCAGAAGCTGTTCATTATTGTGCATTAGCCATATAGATAAGGCTTTGGGTCTTAAATCACCTTGCCTCCAACCCTGCCTTGAACTGTTTCACTCCGACTCGCAGGGACAGCGTCTTGCTAAGGTGGATTAACAAACTGGTGGAGGTATCCTGGTCAGAGGGAACAGATTCACCCCTGCTGGGAAACAACCCTAGTCTGGCACAAATGTGTCAGAGAGGCTCTTTGGTACACCCAGAATCCTGGGGTGATGTTTGGCATCTCAGAAAGGTCCAGTTTTCCAGTTATCATTAAGAAACAAAGGAGTCAGCACAGAACTGGCAAACAGCGTGGCAGGATGTGGAAAGTACTTTTCCTAACTGCGTGGGAGCTCAATAACTTAGCTCAGCTGATTGGAAACACGAAGTTTGCTTCTCTCCCTCCTAGAGAAAGATGTCAAATTCTTTGTGAAGATTTGAAATGTGGAAAATTCTGACCCAAGCATGCCTTGGCAGTACAACCTGGGACTTGTGGTTTTACAGCCTTATGTATCTCTCCAAAGGCCCAGGTCTTGCCCGGACTTCCCCAGAGCATGGCGGTCCCCTCTCCCAGGGAAACACAGGGGTGTATCATGAGAGGTGGGTAATTGCAGTGGACGATGAAGTCCAAATCAAGAGCTAGGACTGAAGGAAGAATGGAAACCTTTCACCAACTTGGAGTCAGTGCAATGGCCTTTAGAATTGAACCATGCTGTTTTGGACAAGCCCAAACGTTTCCTTTGCCTTCCAAGGTTCTAAGTTCACTATGGAAAATTTTCATGAAAACCAGATATGTTTTGGGGAAGAGAACTGTAGCATGACTCACTCAGTCACGAAGAGAAGATAAAATTTGGTGTGTCATTGCCCAGAAGTCTTGCTCTGCTAGAGACGGGCTATCCCACGCCTCAGACACCTGAGGACCAGTGGCTATTTTAAAACCAATTAGCCAATAAAACAATTTACTAAATACTGGACACTCCAGATGAGTTTGTCATAAACTGACACAGATGGACTGCCCAGTGCAGCTAGATGGGGAATGACATTTAAAAACTTTTGATAAGTTGAAATTTGACCTCTTTCCATCCAAAACAGAAGGTGGAAATGCCAATGTTTCCTGTGAAGGCTGAGCAGAGAGCTGGGGCCATGCAGCCTGGGGTTCCCAACCCAGGGGTGCTTAGAGGCTACAGACCTCAGTACTGCTGCGATGGGAACAGGATAAAGGCTACGTGCTGCCAGAGTGGTTCTCCTAGTTGTGCTTTTGTGTGCCTGCCACACTGTAAAACGCTGCCCAGGTCTATGAATGCCACCCAGCTTTGCCTCCTGGTAATTCTGCTCTGAGGCCACCCTGGACCTGTAGACCCTTGCAGCCTCGACATCTCTAACCAGACCTCTGCCGTTTAGATGCACGGCATCAGATCCTCTCCTCTGCCCATATGATGTAGTCATTCCCTCCGGCAGTTTAAATAGAGCTGTTCTTGATTTGAACCAGGGAAACTGCAACCTGCTTCTACTTTCCTGCTCATTTAGAAAATAATGGAAAACATCAGGGTCTCAGCCTCAGCTGGTGTAAATTGAAGGTGGCCCTGTTAGCTTCCACAGAGCTACTTTGGTTTGAGCCAAGCCAAGCTCTGCTCTGGGCATTAGTTCCCAGTGTTGGGACCAGGAGCAGAAGTTGTTTCTGCAGGCCTCAGTAGAGGAGAAGAGCCATCTCCTGGCTCTCAGGACATGAGAGAGGCATGGCAGCTCATCTCTCCTTACCCAGCTGTCCATTGCGGGAGTCATCACAGCCACAATTGTCAAAATCCCCCAGGCTGCAGTTCCGGGTCAGCGTGTACATGACGCCCGCAGAGCTGATGGCGTGGACAAAGGCGGTTTCTCGATTTGCTGTCAAGTGGGAATACAAGGAGAGCAAACGTGCTAAAGATTTCATGGCAATACCAGTATTAGAAATTACTTCTTCCTGTAGAATCTTCCTGCGGAGGTGTGGGTGAGTTCAGCACTTGGCTGTCCTTGTGGGAGCTCGGCAGTGGGGATACAGCCCAGACAGCTGAACGTCCCCCATGGCTCACTAATACACCCCAGAAGGGAAGGGGCCCTCTCCAAGGATCAAGCTCTCCCCACAGCACCCTCGGGCCTTACCTTCTGCTGGACACTGTTCAGGGCTCAGAGCACTGGCCATGTCCACCTGCCAGGATTGGTGTGATCATCAGCTCACTTCACCGAGCCTTTGACTTTCACTTAATACCGGCAAGGTCTGGATGTGAGCAGATAACCTTGATGGGAACTATTCAAGAATCTGTTCCCAGTCCTAGAGTGTGCTACAGTTGTCTCCTCAGGGCCCCACTTTGAAACCTCTATCCACATCTGCCTGGGCCCTGGGCCCTCATCTACTGCCAGTGCCACCAGAGCCTCTCCTCCATATGCAGGTGCTGCCTGTACAGGCCAGGTGTGACCTCAGCACAGCATCATACATGGGTCTAGAGGACCAGGTATGCACTGACACATTTCCTGGCATCTGCAAACAGGTAAGGAATGGGACACAGTGACAATGACCACAGCCCCATTGCCTGCAGTGGCACAGGTTATGGATGCTAGATTTCTGCCCAAGGTGACTCTGACATCTGGAAGCTGTGGGAAGACTTTTCTCCTGCCTCTTGGCCAGAGCATAACCACTGAGGAATTCTTTCCTGCTCTCTTTAGCAATATCCCTCTGCTTTCCACTCCCCCCACCCCGCCCTGCTGGTCCTCAGACTCCCTGGAACACCTTGGCAAGAGACACCACCTAGGCATGGCACGTTTGGCAGCCCATGCTGGAGATTGTGGTGGTGCATCCTTGAGGGGAGCCAGTTGTGTGAGGGTTGGTGGGATGCTCCTGTCCTGCACAAGCTGGGGCTTGGTGGATCCAGAGGTGATGCTGGCACCGCGAGGCTGCTTTGTCTTGACCCTAGATCCCAGCGTGTGACTGGGAGCTGACAGGTGAAGGCGTCTCCGTTCCTGGGAGAGGCACATCCCACATGGGGATGGGGAAGAAAAGGAGGCACTTCGGAAGAGATGAGGGGTCCACAGGCTCTAACCTGTAGTGAGGGGGTCCCAGTACTGGTATCCAGTGCTTTCCTCCTTCCCGCTGCGCGGCCCGCCGTGGCTGGAGAGCTGCAGTGCCCTCTCCGGGCAATTCCAACGGTCCCAGGCAAACTGGAACTTGCACTCTTCGATGCCGCTCTGCGCCCCAGCTGCCACGCTGCTGGAGTAGATGAGATAGGCCTAGGAGAGAGCAGAGGGTCAGGAGGGGGGACGATGTGT
>NW_009731800.1:11444-13088 GCF_000703405.1 Apaloderma vittatum | reverse complement strand
CCCCGCACTAAGTTGCAAAACTGAGTCAGGATGCCAACATGCAGGGACAGGACTGTGGGTGACAGGCTGGGAATGTCCCCAGGCTACTCTCAGGCTTCAGGGCTCTAGTTTCTATGGAAGGCAGCACAAACCTGGTGTAGACTCAACCATTTCCCACTCAGTGGTGGGGCTGATGCTGGCTTAGCTTTCCTGCCTTGCACTGCATATCATAGGTCCTGCTGCTTTGGGTTTAGATGGATGGAGAAGCACAGTGCAAAACACCAGGAAGAACACAGCCCCAGGCTCCCCTGGAGGTTGGCGTTCAACTGAAAATAACTTGCATACCGTCTTACAGGGACAAGATGTACAGAGCTCGGGAGGTCTCCCAGGCTTGGGGAGCAGAGCTCACCACCACCAGCAGCAAATGCGTTTTCTGCTGCACTAGATTGGAGCCTGAGCCTCCGATGGGAGGGAGACTGCTGGCTGTTAGCCACGCTAGGAGATGTGCCAACTGGCTCCTGCAATGGGGAACTCCTTATCTCTCTAGTAGGAGAGGAGGCACAGCCTTCTCCTCAGAGACCAGGGAGTTCTAGGCCAGTGGGTGCCTCAGCCTGCCTCCTCCTTCACTGCAGCCCCAGGAGGACAGCCAGTGCTCTGGGGCAAGGTCACTCCACTGTAGCACTGAGAGCTGTAGAAAGAACTGGGTAGGCCTAGAAGTGTTCTTGGGGAATAGCCAGAACGAAAATCAAGTAAATTTTACAACTGGTCCTGGCTAGGAAAAAAAACCCTGTGAAAGAGGGATGCAGGAAGGGAGGATGGGGGGTCAAAAATGCTGAACAAGGTTCTGGCAACTCGACTTGTGCTCCTTGGGGAGGAATGTTTTTCAGGGACTAAAGAAAGTCCCTTTCCAGCTCAGTGGCTGTGTGTCCTGATGCTAACCTGATCAGCAAGAAGCATGAGATGACAGGTGAGAGCCTCAGCTGGTCCCAATAGACAAATCTCCAAAATTTGGCCCCCATTAGCTTAAAAAGACCCCAGGCCAAGTTTGGTCAGGGCTGATACAGCTTGTAGCAGGTCATTCTTGACACTGCTCTGCCCTGTTACTGGAAACCCGAGGGTGAGAGGAGCTCTGGCCAAAGCTGGATGGAGAGGAGTGGGAAGGACCCCCTCCCTCCCTGGGTTTAGTAGAATCAGGGACAGAGATCAAAGAGATTTCTCTTACCTTGGGGCCCGTCATCAGGAAATTATTCACTGACCTGGAAGGCAGAGGCAGTGTCAGCAGGGAGGGGATGATGGTGGAGGGGCCTGGGGAATGCCTGGCATCCTCCTCTTCTCGCCCCCCCGCAGCCTGCCTGTCTCCTGGTTGCCGGCACCTTTGGTCTCTTCCAGTCTCCCCTTGCTGTTCCCTGCAAGCCAGGGTGGTGCCCTCTTCCTTCCCCCCACCCAGGCTGTACTGGGCAGCAACCCTCTCACCGCTCCCTCCTTTTGCTTTCACAGCTGCCCTTCATACTGATCTCCCCATTTTTTTTAGTGCTTTCCCTTTCACCCAGCCTTACTCTTTACCTCAGTAAACTGCTGCTCGGCTTAATTCAGAGTGGTGTTGCCCCCAGCCCCAGGAGCGGGACCATGTGCCAGCACTGCTCTCCCTGCAGGACCGTGCTGAGG
>NW_009731800.1:291-11413 GCF_000703405.1 Apaloderma vittatum | reverse complement strand
GGAAAGAGGAGGTCACACTGCTGCTCCTTCACAGTGTGTGTCCTGGCAGTATCCACCCAGCTCATGGTCCCCTGTTCTTTTGGAGAGCCTGCTCTGGCTGCCCACACTCTCCTCTTGGTAATGTTTTGGTGATGGCTGAGCACAAACATGCTTGTCCTCCCTATCCTGCTGGGCAGTGATTCTAGCTAAAATTAAGCTATCTAGTGTTCACACTGAAGGTGTGAAGGGATCATCTCCAAGGGCCACAAAGCAGTGTGGCTGCTCCCCACCACTCTCCCCAGGGACTTGCAGAGCCAGTACTGGTTAGTCAGTGTCTCTTTCTCCAGCAAGAAAGACTATTTCAGGGCAAATGGTCAGTCAGCATTAGGACTCCATGTGGTGCAGTGACCACCATTAGGAATCTTGAGGGTGGCTGGATAAATCTAGCATAGCTGTGTCATGGCAGGCAGGACTGAGGCTTTAGAAAGACTGAGAAGAAAGCCCCAAATATCCTTAGGCAGAAAGGAAGAAAGAAAACGGATCTTTCTCCTACAAACACTTAATTGCAGTCTCTCTACGTTTGCAAAATAACTCTAATCACTGTTTCCGGTGAGCCTCTGGAGCACCAACGCTGCTGGCACCCTGGCACTCTAGAGAGATGGGTGAGTGCTGTTAATCCCAGGGGAGGATACTGAGATCAGAGAGGTGGCATGAGTGGATTGAGACCTTGCAGTGAGCGAGCGATCGGTAAAAAACGCTGCAACATGCACCGAGAGAAACTGGTCTCTTCAGCTTCCTCTCGAGATGATGCTCTGTTTCAAATGCTGGATGTCTCCTGGTGGAGAATGCCTCTCCTTTACAGCTAGCCCTCACAGAGCCTTAACCCAGACTCTGTCCCTTCAGCATGGCAGCATGCTTCATGTTGCAGTTGGGCTACCTCGCATGCAGCGATGCTTGCTGCTTTTCTACCTCCTCTCCATTCCCTGAAAATCACAGTAGCTGAGTGGACTGTGGCTAGATGAAGGGAAAAAAGGCACAGGTTAGGGTATAGTTTTTCCTCCCCGTGTATTTTTCCAGGCAATGTTGTCTGGAGCTACAGGCATCCCAGGTAAGGGAGAGAAAAACAACATCCTGTTGTGCGACAAATGGAGCACGGTGAGTGCATTGACATCCGAAAGCACAGGCAGAAGCAGGCACTGCCATCCCAAGTTGGGATAAAATGCAGCCATGCTGCAGCTGTGCCATGGACACCGGGGCAGATAAGGTGGCAGGACTGATGCCCAGACATTAGACACAAGAGAGATTTAAAGAGAATGTTTCCCTGCCCAGGAAAACTGCTCCTGTGGTCAGTGAGACCATTTCACCTTTGCTAGAAGTGCCCTCATGGAGATACTCTCTGAGGTACACCACAAAAAGGAGGTCTTGTAATTTTAGCTTCATCAAAATAGTGAGAAACCTGATCTTTTCTATTACTCACAGTTTAGAAAAGGTTGGTGGCAAGTCTAGCTGTTTGGGGTGGGTTTTTCTGGTGGAAAAGAGTCCATATTGATGAAGCTTGCTTTGGGAAGGATTCCCCTAGGTCAGAACAGGAGGGAGAGAGCTGTGCCAGGGCGCTGTGAGCGCAGGAAATTCTTTCCCTTTGTTCCAGGGCTGGGATTCAGACCCGGCTGCGCTCCAGCCCCCATGCGTACTTTAGCACGAAGTCGATGGCTGTTTTGCAGAGGAATTTTCCTTTGGGAGCTGCTTCTGCATTGTACAGCTAATTAAATATTTCCTGGGACTTGGAGAGACGGCATCTGTAGCCGGGTGATTAGAGCATCGGGTGACCTGAATCACACAGGGCCATGAACCTGGGGCTATTCAGACTGTGTAAGCTCCATGGGTCCTCATCCTAACACAACTGGGTAGCAGCATGAACAAGTCATTTTTCCATCTGGTTTCCCTCCTGTCCTCTGCCTTGACCTTAAGTGCCTTGCTATGGGGACCACACTCAGGACGGTGTCGGTGTGAATCTGGGCCCTTGGTAGCAGCTGTGAGAAAACTCTGGTAAAATGCCCCCGCGTAGGCAAGATCGAGAAAATTGCAACTCCTCTCATATCTTTTGTGGCTGAAACAAGAGATACATCCCATCTGCATTGCTTCCCACCTGGGTAGGAAAGGCCAAATTCACAGTGTGCAAGAAGGATTTGCTTCAAACCCTTGCTGGCCTCGTCTTGGATTAGGAACATCTGAGCAATTGCAGGGGTGGTTTTAGGCAGAGGACGGTAATCCCCAAGTTCAAGATTTACAGCAAATCAGCCTGTTAGCAGGTGTCAATCGACATAACTGCATTGAAGCAGAGGATCTGTTCCTCCTGGGATAAACCTCAAGGTTCACAAAAAGGCCAAGTTCAGGATATGCCAATTCACCATCTGCAGCTGAGCAAATGGTACAGTAGCAATTTCCCAGCAGGATATTCTAAACATTTTTACTAAGTCAGAGAGACAGAAGGCATTTTCCTTGAGCTCTCTGATCAACACGCAGGCATGCTGCTGGGCGGGTCTGTAGGACTTAGACAAATAAAGGATTTATTTAGACTGGTACACTTGACCCCCCTCATTTAACTCTTGCAGCTGCAAGTAGATTCAGGCCAAGGGGAGGTGGCTGAAGGCTGGCTGAAGTTTTTCTTATTTATGCTGAGAGGGAAGGAAAGATAATAATGGAGACAAAATCCATGCATTTTGTCTTTGCTCAGGTGATCTAGCTAAGAAAAATGCATCTCTATTCTGGACATAGTCTCCAGGAAGGGCAGGGAGTAATTAGGCCACTTGCTCCACGGATGTAGTGCAATATTGACAACGCCACTAGAGTCACCTCTGTGCTGCGAATAGGAATCACTGTCAAAATTGAGTATCTCTTCATTTTTGCCCCTGTAGCATGATCTTTATTTCTTTATTTCTATTAATTTTCCACATCACGATAAAGGAAAGCAGAATATAATCCTACAGTAACTAGCCAGTGCATCCGCAGCGAGTGTGAACCAGCCCCAATCCCATGACTTTGGGATCACCACAGCAATATAAAACTTGAAATCTCACACGTGAAAGGAAGCACTTGAAATTATTTCTCATCTCTGAGAAAACTCACAGGGTTTCTAACTACCTAACTCCCTTCCCCTCCACCTTCCAGCTCCAGGACAGTGTTACATGGACTGAACCAGGGCAGAGACAGACCTCAGCAGGTAGAGAAAGGAGTCCCACCGAGTCCCTCAGCCCATGCAGGGCCCTGGGCAGGACACGCTGCTTCCCTCACTGCAAACTCTAAGCATCCAGGTAAAAAGCAAATTTAGAGCAAGTGATTTTCATTGCATCCAATATTAGGAAATTTTCTCAAAGCTAATGAATATCTATAGCAGTCCTCTATCATAGTTTTATTGAAAGCAAATAACCCTTCCAAGGAGCTATCCCATTATATTTTACACATATCAAATACTAATAAGCCTTTGATAATTTCTGCTCTGTTACAACTTTAACCAATAAAGCTCCTCAGTTTAATATGCCCCAAGAGCCTTATCAAATCTCCCATTAAATATTTGTTCGATACCTTATCACCCACTCATGCTACTGTGCTGCTGGTTCAGCTCTTTAGAAAATAATAAAGCTGTATTTAGATCTTTACTGTCATTACTGTAAATACAGGAAATGGATGTCATTTCACTTTTGATCTGAGTTTCATTCTCAAGTACAAAATCCCACAAGTTTTTAGAAAACCAGTGACACTGGAACCTAAAGGCAATTCAACAGCTAAAGCGAAAAAAAACCTCTAGGAACAAGCTGCTGCATTACAGATTGTCACATTATTCCCACAGGATAGGAGAGCCGCAGGCAATTCATTAACATTTGGAGCTTTTTTTTTTTTTAAAAAAAAAAATTCTCTCTATTTTGTTTTATTAATTTGTTTTTTAGTTCCTAAATGCAATCCTGGCATTTTTCTCATCTAGAAACACACTGACAATTCAGCCTTTGCTCACACGGCAGAATCTAATCCACACTCAGAAAAGGCAAGTGGCCACACATATGTATATAAAAAATACTGTTGATCTGTATTGCCCCCTGCTCCCAATTCTCATGATTAAATCACAGGAGAAAAGAATCTTGCTGTGTTTTAAGCTGTTGGATACGATGAAGACTAGCAAAAAATGCAAGCAGGATTCACACAAACCTTGCTTTTCTTCTCCTCAAGAGTTAAGGGACATGGTCTGTAATATGAACATTTTGAATAATGTTTGCAATTTTCCTTTCTTTCATGTAATCATAATCTATGAGCAACATGCAGAGAGAAGCAGGGCTATCTTGATCTATGAAATTTCCTCTTAGATAAAAACTTCCAAAAGGCAGACAGGCAATTTAGACATACAACTTCTATTGAAAACCCTTGGGATTTCTGCATTTAACTCTACTTTATGCTCTGAAATTCCTCCCCTTTTATCTGTTTCTTTAAAATGTTTAATGTTTTTAAATTTTCTAATGTATTCTAAACCCATTTATATTGAGGAAAGCAAGAGACATACACAGGAAGGGCAGAAAAATAAAAATAAAACCAGCATGAGTCTAGCGTCTCTGCATAACATGCAATTTCACTTGTTCCGGAAGGGAAATTTATCTTGAGTTTGCTACTGCATAATATTTAGACATGTACAAATTGTTGCACATCCTTTTAATGAAGAGAGTAGAAAATCTCTGAAAGAACATAAATTTCACTCCCAGCCTAACAGGAATAAATTCCCATTTACTCTTGAGTTTCTGTAATTTTGGTTTCTCCATCCATGGTAATAACCTCAGAGGTCTGCTATGGGGCATGCAGGGGATTTTAGTAATTGGATGGGGAAAGACTTTGCTTGCTGTTAGAGCTAAGTCTGTAACCCACTGAGCAGGTTCCCCAGGGCATCACAGAAATGGAGAATAAAGTTTGGGTACCCAGTAAAAGTCACACAGGAAAAAATATCTACAGAGACAGGTTATTTGCACTCTGTAGGTATTTGGGCACATACTCTGCAAGGAATGATCTGAGATTTGATGCAAATGTAATCTCTTTCTGTTCACTCTTACGAAACACTTCTGGAAATAAACACAAACCCACCCTTAGGACAGAGCAAGAGGCCCACAGGAGATAAATGCAGGTTTGTGCAGGGGGCAACTGCTCTGATGGGATCCAGGTGGTTGTGAACCAAGCCATAGCAGTCTCCATACCAAAAGCTTCTCCCCAGGAAATCCTAATACATGAATTTCAGACATGTGTAATCCTGACCCTGTGCCTGACAAGGAGCCCAGGTCTCAGGCTGCTCATTCGGAGGGGCGCTGCTGTGGATCTAACTCGCTCCTGCTGGCTCTGAGCTCTTAATCAGAGACTGTCCTCTTCAGGGAGCGCATCCTCTTCAGGGAGCGCAGGAAAAGCCCCACTTGATTTGATTAAGATGAGAGACAAGCTGAGTGTGAGCCTTCGGAAAAACAGAAATCCCCAGCTCTCCCATTGAGTTGTCTTCCCAGGTGGAAGTGAGGGGCTAGGTCTCTGCATCTATTCTGCTCTGTTTACTCCAGATCAGGATTTGGCCAATATAGTTATCGTTAGGAGGCATAGAGGGAAGAGGCAACTTTCTCAGATCTAACCTTTCTGCCAATGAGTGTTTTGGGACTTAGTTAAATATTGGGTCCCATTAAAGACCAGAGCTGAGCTAAGTGGGAAAGAGGAGACATTTAGGAAGGTGAAGAGGCATTTCCTTAGGGTGTCCGGGAAGAGCACCTGCCTGTGACACAGACTGAGGTGCTCTCGATACTTACCAGGCACAGCAGGATTGGAAGAAGGGAGTGAGGAAGAAGATGCCCAGATACGGGTCCATGTGAAATATAAAATCCAAATGAAAAGTGAGAAAGGAGATATTAAAAAATACTTGGGTACCACCACTACCAGAGAAAATAAAATAAAATAAAAAAGATAAAAGAAAAAAGAAACACAACAAAATTAAGGAAAGGATGGAGTTATTTTCCACCCGGCAGTCCTGGTGTGATGAAGAGGCGTATGCCCCCTGAATCCCAAGTTCCGTGAAGGGTAACCACTCCTAAAGTAAGAGCTAAAGGACGTTGGTGAAATGGAGCCGCAGAACTTCCTAAGAAGAGATTATCTACTTAATTAAAGATTTTTTTTTCCTAAGTCCTTCAGCCAATCAGGACTCAAGTGCCAGAGAGAGATTGAACTGATGAAAAGAACACCCCAGGTTCCTCGAAGACAAATGCACCACGAAAGGGATAAGAGGGAGGGAAAAGGGGAAAACAAAAAAAAAAAAAAAGAAAGAAAAAAAGAGAGAGAGAGGGATAAAGAAAGAGACAGAAAATCCCTTAAAGTAATCACTAGATTCAATCTCCACCAGCACTGCCCTGCCTCTCCATCCCCTGCAAAGGCAACTGGAAGGGCTGCTTTTGGCATGCTCTTGCCTCCTCCTGTCTCAGAGACATCGCTGGGGCCGGGGCGTGCTGGGTGCTCTGGGGTGGGGGGCTTGGGTTCAGGCCACCTGTGCCCGCTGCTTGGAGGCCAGGCAGCGTGCTTCAGGGAGAAGGCTGGGAAACAGATACATGAACATCTTCTTTGCCTCATTGTCCCCCAGGAGAGGGTCCAGTTCCTGCCTCCATCTGCTCCCCCTTTATCATGGCGACCCATTCTTTCTTCCCACCTCCCGTTCGCAACACGCCACTGTCAGCCTAGGAGAAGGGCCTTTGACTAAACTTTCCTAGCCCCCCTTGATTTTTTGCTTTTTGGATTTTCAGTTAAGTCCGTGGGAGGGGGCCTTTGATTTGGGAGGGTCAGTGGTCTCTTAGTGAGGGCTTATCCCAGGCCAAGAGCCTGTGTCTCCTGGCTGTGTGGGACACTCTGGTTGCTATGATGCTGCCCACCACAGCCACTCCAACCGGCCACAGGCCAGCAGGACCAGATGTGCCTCTATCCCAGAGCCACAGGAGCATCTTCCCCACACTGCACAGCTGATTTTTGTGCTGTGGTCACAATCGGATAAAATGTGGGCTGAGACCACTCAAACTCAGCTCACCCAGGGTGCAGCTGCTGGGCAGAAAGGCTGGACCAGGGCAGGATTTGAAGGGGTGCGAGACCCCGTGGCTGTGCCGGCAGGCAGGGCTGGCTGGACGCTGAGCTTTGCTCAGGGCCACCTCAGGAGGACAAAAGTCTCTCTTGGGTCACAGTCTTGAGGAGGGAGACCTGTCCAGTAGATGTTTCCTCTTAGCTAGGCTTTGGCCATTCTACACCAAGACCAGCTCTGCCTAAGTCGTGGCAAACCCCGACCTTTGCCCGGAGTGCTGCCCACCCAGCAGGGCCCCTCGCCCAGGCAGGGGAAGGAGGTGGGGGCACCTAGGTGAGGAGAAAATTCAGCCTCCAGCAATTGATCCCAGGGGCAGCTGTGCCTCCCAGCTGCATGCCGTTACAGCAAGGCTGACGGGGTTTGCATTGATTAAAGTCCCAGCTCCTGGAGCTGTGAGCGTTTGAAAAATTAAGGTGTTACTTACACTGAGAAAAAGCTCGGAAATTTATCCGGTAGAAGATAAAACCCCAGAAACTGAAAGGTGAGGGAAAGAAGCCATTTGTGTGTTTATTTATCTCTATCATTTATTAAAATGAAACAGGATTTTAATGTGATGTTTAACATGGTTTAATGGTTTTAGTGGCCTAATTCAAGCACTAGAGGTGGCTGTGCTTTCCCTGCCAGGAGAGGCTGTCCTGGACCCGGTGCAGGGAGCAGCGGCAGAAGCTGAGGCTGCCCCGGGGGAGCTGAGGGACTGTGGGAGAGCACTGGTGGGATGTAGTGGATGCTGCTGCCCTGTACTTGGCATTTATTTCCAGTGTCAGGAAAAAGAAGACTCTCCAGTGGTTTCTTGTAAGTCTCAAAATGTCTGTTTCAGGACTCTTGAACTGGAGTTTTCTCATTCCTCAGCTCCGGCAGTGACAGCATTTTGAAATTGTGCAACGCTTTGGATATATCTTGATCAACTGGAAAGGAAGGACACCATGGGTTTCCTGGCGGTGAGCTATTTTTGTTTACTACAAGATAAATTAAGGGGACTGCAAAACGAGGGAAAAAATAATTGTAGGTGTATCCTAAATAAAGAGGATAAATTTATTTTTTAATTAACTGTTATGAGGCAGGCCAGGACTACCTTCAAGCTTACAGAAGCACCAGCAGTACTGGGTGCTTCGGGGCCAGCAGTCTCCCCAGTCAACTTTAATTTCAATTAAATATAATAGTCACTTTCCTGGAAACAAGCATGTTTTTCAAGCCAAAGAGGCTGGAGGCGAAGCCTGAAACAAAACTGTCCCAAACATGTTTCAAAGCACTTAATTACAGCTCTCAAAGGCTGTTTAATAGACTCTGTGAGGTACTCTCTAAAGAAATGGGATGCGAAATTGTTTTATAATGTTCCTCAAATTTTGTTATTGTTACCAACAAAAGCTCTGTAAATTTTCTAAAATAGGCCCAGAGAGCATTAAGATAACATTTTATGGTCAGAAGCCCTGGTTTATTATTACATCTGACCCATTGGCCAATACTGATCTCAACTAACCTTTGCACTGGCTGCTGTAATGTGTGTTTGACTATTTGCTCATCTCCCAGAACAGCAGACAGGGTTTGAGGACACGAAAAGATAGAGAGTGTACTACCATCTGCAGTAATTTGTTTGTTTCTTAAAAAAAAAAACACCACAAAAAACACAAACAAAAACATTAATATAAGATGTTGAGCTTTAATTTCCAGAGTGCAGGGAAGATCTGAACTGTGCTTAAAGAGCTTGTGCAAGTAATCACAGAAGGAGTAAGAAATAAAGGCTATAATGCTGTTGTTACTTTCCACTGTAGTACTAACGCAACTGATGGATATGAAAAATGAGGGTAAGAAGTGAGAGTAAGAAATCCAGGTCTGACTCACAGCTATCTCAAAAATTTCTTGGTGTCAATGCAAAGTGGCCAAAGGACCTATTTTTTAAAAACAAAACGGCCATTTAAAAGGTCAAGAAAGAATTAGAAATCTCTTGTTTTAAAAGATATACAAAAGCTATGAGATCAAAATGAAAAGAAATTAATCTTTGTCTAGGGAGCACACAGAATTCAACCCTGAAAGAGATGGAAAAAAAATCAGAAAGGTTCAGCTTCCCAGTGCAGTAAGCAGACTTCAACTGACTTACCTGCAGTTTTGCCTTTTGCACCCGCTAAGTATGGCTTCAGTGGTGCCTAATGCCTGTAAAAACATCTTCCAGCACCCTGAGAAAGTTTAAGTGTTGTTTGCAATCCTGTGCTGAACATGCCCTGTGCTATTCTGCTCCTGCAGTCAAGTGGTTCCAGAAACAAAGCCAGACAAAAGCTGGGGAAATTTAATAGCTTTTATTAGATTGACTGATACGCAATGGAGAAGCAAACTTTTTTTTTTTTCTTTTTAATCGTTTTGGCTCTGAAAAGTCGGGAAAGATGCTGATGTGCCCAGAAGCCTGTCTGCTGGTTTTGGGGGTATTTTTTAGCTATATCAGTCTGAGATTGTGCCATAAAGATGATATTGACACACCAGGACACACAAATGGCTGCACGGCCTCTGTGATGTAAGCTTGACTTTGTAACCTTTATGTTCCCTAATGTTGTTCTCTGCATGGGTGACACAGGCTGAGCAGCCTCCCATAAAGTCTCCTTGTGCTTTACCAGTATTGAATTTATCCTCACGTTTGAATGTTCTCCTTATAGTTCATGCAGGGACAGGTCAGGGGTTCTTTGCCTGTTGCAGAGAGCGGTGTGACTGGAAATATCCATCACAGATCTCATAGGAAGCGGCTTCTTTCAAACTGTGGAGAAAAGCAGAAGGGTCAGATGTCTAGGCTGTTCTTCAGTTGCTGGAGAAAAGCCTAAGGCATGCACAAGAAACCAAGAGAATTATTTCATAGCAGAAGGGACAGAAATGGTGCAATGGCTATAGCGAGTCGGTTCAAGGACACCTACAAAATGTTTTCCACCTGCAGCTCTCAAAGTGCCTCAGCAAAACAGTTCCCCCATTTTTCGCATTTTACAGGATGCAAAACTGAAACAGGGAGCCCGGCAGTGCTCTGGGGATAGACCCAGCCTTCTATGCCTGAGGCTGGCCTCAGCCTCCATCTGAGCAGTCTGATGCTCAAGGCAGCCAGTTTCAGGGGAAAGGCAAAGGTCTCTGGGGAAACATCCTCTTTAACCCTGGTACACAGAAGTAGATTGTGCCCTGGAGCAACTGAGCTTAGAGCACTTCAGAAGCTCATGTTCATCCTTAAGTTGTGTTACATTGATTCCTTTATGACATACTCTCAGTTAAAGTACTAGAGGATCTTCATTCTGACTGATCTCAACTTGCCATGGCAGTGACTTGCACAGGCTCACAGTATCTTAGCTAAAAAAGTATCTGAGAGTCCAGAAGGCAAGTGTGGCTCCAGAGCATCTTTTTCCAGTACCCACTAACTGGGCAGCTGAGGGCTGCAAGAAGGAAAGGGACAGACATGCTGAAAGGTGGGATATCTGGGTATGAAAATAAAAGGAAAGTGAGGAAGTGGTGTGCCATTACAGGACAAGCAGGATCAGCTTGGAGAAAAAGGACTGTGAGGATGGGATGGAAATTATTGTGTAGGGCTCCAGGAAGGTGTAATTAGAATGAGCAGGACTGAGCGAGTCGAAGCGCATTCCTGGCTGGCTGGCAGGAGGTGAGATAATCCTGGAAGTGCGAAGGACCATACTGAGCTCCCAGGTCTAGGAACACACCCTGGCTGCTTGTCAGCCACACCTCACTCCTGTCCCCGTGCATCTCCAAGGAAAGCCAGATTCCCGTGTGGAGCAACAGCTATGGTGCTCCCCGGAATGGCCCTTGGGGGTCCAGAAGCCCAGGTCACATGCCGCTTCTCATCCTGAACATGGCCACCATCCTTCAGAGAGCTGTGCTCAGGCCACTACGGACAAGTCCTGGGGAGTAAATGTCACAGACATCAATTCAGGCACATCTGCAAAAGGAGCCTCTCCTCTGCATCCACAAGGGCCCTACCTCTCAAGGAGGAAGTATACTTGACCCCCATAAATCAAGATTTTTGCATGGCAAAAAAAAAAAAAG
>NW_009731800.1:0-250 GCF_000703405.1 Apaloderma vittatum | reverse complement strand
TGTCGAGAAGCATTAGCGGCTGGGCGGGGTGGGGGGGAAGGGCTGTGGGTTTGAGAGGTGTGTGGAGTTCAGTGGAACAAAAGGTGAGGCAGGTAAATCAGGAATATGGCTCGGTAGCCTGGTGTAAATAACTGCTAGCTTGGACTCTGGCAGATCTGAGAAACCCAAGAAAAAAATCTACATGGGAGATGCTTAAATGTTTTCACCGTTTTTAGCTGAAAACGTCCCTGAGCTCTCTGCAAGAGCTGTA
>NW_009731799.1:0-3391 GCF_000703405.1 Apaloderma vittatum | reverse complement strand
TGGGTGGACGGGCCACAAGTGCGAGAGCCGTAAGTGGGGCAGGGGAAGAGGGGGGAATCCGGGCCGTGGGTACTGCCTGCTGCACAAGTGTCTGGGATTTTTAAGGAAAAATGTAAAATTTGGGGATCGGTGCTGCAGAGCTCGCTCGTGGGTGCAGTGATCCTGGTTGTGCCCAGGCTGTGCAAAATGCCAGGTGGGGATTTCCTTCTGTTCATTTTTAGGAGTAACAGAAGATCACCTCCTTTCTGTTCTTTCTGCTGCTCTTCTCTCTATCTCACACTGACCCTAACTGCCTGCCCAGCAAATAATTACATCTGTCATTGGGCAGGCTCCTGGGTTCACCTTATCTTTAAATGTAACACATACCCTGGCCATGCCTTTACTATGAGGAAGTGTTGAAAAAGCTGTTGGCCTTGCTGAGAGCAGCAGCAGGGACTTCATCAAGTCTCAGCCTACCGAGAAGAGATCCCCAAGCTACTTCCCTTTCAGGGGTCACGACTCCTCAGCCTGGCATATTCCTTAGGTTATGGTGCAAAAGGCACGTGGTAGTGCTACGCTGTTAAAAAGTACAACCACCCATTGCATGAGTTTTTATTTTTTTTTTTTACATAAAAGCTAGAATCCTCTCCTTGGCTTCCTGCAGAGTTGTATTTCAAAGTGCATTTATGTGCAAATATGTGCAAGATGCAGCCATGCTCTCACCACAGCTGCACATACAAACTTGGCCCTTGCAAGGACAACCTGTTGCACAGGGATTTACTGATTTTTTTATTTTTTTTTGCATTCATTTTTGAGGCAGAAGTGAAAATTAGGTTCATAGATTTCATGCCTGCAGTGCTAACTTCTGCATAATCCAGGTACTGCACGCTTTTTGTTTTGCAGCTGCTTTGGGAACCAGACGCTTCTATGACAACGGAAAAAGCAGCAAAACTAAATGATTGCTGCCGTCATTAAAATATACTGTGCTGGCTCCCAGCTCTCATTAAACAGTGCCAGGAATAACGCTTCCAAAAACATGTGGTGCAGTTTAGAAAGACTTTCACGCTGCACTGGTGACTGCCAGCGGTACACTGCACGCTCGTGTACCCGGAGCAGATCTGACTGGTGATGTACCTGCAGAAACTGCAGTGACAGAAGACCTGCCTCACCTGTCATCTCTCCTGTGTTTGCAGCTTGTCCAGAGGGGCTGTTCGGGACACGCTGTGAAGAGCACTGCGACTGTGGGGACAATGTGTCGTGCCATCACATCACTGGTGCTTGTGATTGCCCCCGTGGCTGGAGGGGCCGGCGCTGTGAAAAAGGTGAGGCAGCATCCCTTTGTGGCACAGCATCCCTTCCCATGGCACAGCATCCCTTCCCATGGCACAGCATCCCTTCACATGGCACAGCATCCCTTCATGGCACAGCATCCCTTTGTGGCACAGCGTGCAGATGCAGCTGGATACCCCTGGCTCAGGGGAATCCAAGGCTCCTGCCAAAGTCTGATAAGGAAAGAAACTTTGGTTTTAATCAGAGTTACAAGTTGTGGCAAAACGCTTTGAGGAGCTGACAGCCTGCCCTGAAAGAGGCTTTTGGGTTGCTGCAGAGAAAGCTGTCCAGGACCTTGGCTCAGCCGGGTGCTGAGGGCAGGAGCCAGCTCTTGGGCTCTGTCGCCTTTCAGGCATTAACAAGAACTTGAAAGCCAGTCAGGAGACTCACATCTCCTTGCTTGTTTTCCCACAGCCTGCCTGCCGGGATCGTTCGGGAAGAACTGTGCCAGCCGCTGCGCCTGTCCCCGGGGAGTGCCCTGCGACCACATCACCGGGGCTGCCCGCCCGGCTTCACGGGCTCCGGATGTGAAAAATGTACGAAGAAGGGAGCGATCCACTCCCAGTTCTGCTGAGCGGCTCTGGGAACGTGAGGGGTTGAGTAACTGCTACATAAAACAGAGGAGGGGGAAAAAGAAAAACAAGAAAAAACTAAAACCCAGCAGTTGCTGCCAAGGAGCAAGTCACATTTAGGCAGCTGGGTGCGTGCCCGCAGAATGTTAGCAAAGCACAGGGAGCCAAGTGGGAAATCAGAGCTATGTATTTATCCAGAGGATTAGCAATAAATCAGTTTTAAAATGAGCTCCTGTGGGCATGAGCAAGTCTGTAAGAGACAGAGGCATGTGAGCACATTCCTTACCCAGAGGACAGGGTATTTTGACCATGTCAGGCTGGGGCGATGGAAGTTTGTGGGAATAGAAGGGTGGGTAGCACTAGCATTGCTGAAGGCATCTAATGCCTTCAAGCACTCAATTTTCTTTTAAATCCAAGTTTTTCCTGGAGTCAAGGAAATATTCGTGTGTGGCACCTTTGCTTTCTGGATGGCAGAGAGCTTTCAGCGTCATAAAATGATTCCTAAATCCTGGCTTAAAATGAAAAGGAAAAAAAAAAAAAAAAAAAAGCCTTGCACTAAGGGGAGTTGCCGTGAAGCAAAGCTGAGTCTCTGTGGTGTTCTCTCTCTTGACAGCCTGCCGGCCAGGCACCTTCGGTGAGGGCTGTGGTCACATCTGCCAGTGTGCCGGAGCCACCCAGGAGTGTCACCCGGTCACCGGGGAGTGCATCTGTGCCCCTGGCTTCCACGGTCCCTCCTGCCAGCTCGGTGAGTTTTGTTCTGGTCTTCACCATTGCTCAGCTCTCACAGCTCCGGAGGCGAGTCTCTCGTAAGTGCTTGACTCATAAGTGCTACAAAGCGAATCAGAAACCCACGGACTGTGCCTCTTCCAGCAGAGCTGTTGCTTCCTCTCTGATGCAGTGGCTGTATGAATCCACATAGTTGAGTTTTCCAGGGTGGTTGGACCTTCCTCTGTTCTTTTTAACCGCTGAGGCCAGCGTTTCTTTCTACTCCACAGAGTGCTCCCCTGGGTGGTACGGCCGTAACTGCGAAAAGCCGTGCCAGTGCAAGAACGGGGGCCTGTGTGACATCGCCACGGGGACGTGCCGCTGCCCGGCCGGCTACATCGGTGCCGACTGCAGTGTCGGTGAGTGCCCGGTCAGCGGGCTAGCGTGGGAGCTCGTGCACCCGTGACGGGGCAGCAGACTCCGTTGGCCTCACCACTGCTTTGCTCGTCTGCCTTTGCAAAGCTTTTGCTCCCTGTGAGCGGAGCCAGCGGTGCTTTGGTGTGCTCAAGGTTTGCCTCCCTACAGGGTGTCCTGCTGGTCGCTACGGCAAGGACTGTGCCCAGGCGTGCTCCTGCGGGGACGGCGCTACCTGTCACCCCATCATCGGAGACTGCGTTTGCCCACCGGGAAGAACTGGCCCCAGCTGTGAGCAAGGTACGTGTTGGCTGCAGGGTGGTGCACCAGGGCAAGCGTGCGTTTCGGGCAGTGGTTGGAAAAGGTCCCGAGCGGGGACTGGTTTCCCTGCC
>NW_009731798.1:228-503 GCF_000703405.1 Apaloderma vittatum | reverse complement strand
ATGACCAAACCCGAGATCTACACGGGAGGTGACAAGAAACGCAAGCGCACCTCCATCGCTGCCCCCGAAAAGCGGTCGCTGGAGGCCTATTTCGCCGTGCAGCCGCGACCTTCCTCGGAGAAAATCGCCGCCATCGCCGAGAAGTTAGACTTGAAGAAGAACGTGGTGCGGGTCTGGTTTTGCAATCAGAGACAGAAGCAGAAAAGGATGAAATTTTCTGCCACCTACTGAAGAAGGGCACTGGGAGGGCAGTGGTGGGGAATGACTGCCCCCCC
>NW_009731798.1:0-216 GCF_000703405.1 Apaloderma vittatum | reverse complement strand
CCCCGTGACGTCCTCGTCCCCAGCCCCTCTGAAACAAGGGCTTGGGGTCGGTGGCTTAGTTTATTTTTTGTTGTTTAAAAAAAAATTGGGGAGGAAAAACCAACAACAACAAAAAGGAGAAATAAACCTAAAAAAGGGAAACCTGCCGAAAGCGAAGCGAACAGTTTGGTGCCTGCTCCTCACCCCCGGGCAACGTGGCCGCGCTGTTATGACTGG
>NW_009731797.1:709-954 GCF_000703405.1 Apaloderma vittatum | reverse complement strand
GCCTCATGTTCAGTTTCTGCAGCCGACTCGTGTCATCCTTTCAGATAAGTTGGTATAAATAAAGCGTCGAGCCCTCCCCACCCTCCCGCAGCAAGGTGACAGCTCTGTCACCCAACGTGCCCATGGCGCAGAGGCGCTCAGGCCGCAGCTGGGCCACCCCACCACAACAAATAGAAAAACAAACCAAGAGTTATAAAAATGACTATGTGCAGGAAGGAGTGCAGCCAGGCCAGCGCTCTCCCTGC
>NW_009731797.1:241-570 GCF_000703405.1 Apaloderma vittatum | reverse complement strand
TGTGGTCCCCACCCCTCCCAGACCCACACCCCTGAGGCCCTGAAAGGTGACACGGTGGCTGGCGGCGAAGTCTGGAGCGTCGCTGCCTGGCATCCCGCGGGAGGAGCAGGTGAGGATGCAGAAAGCAAAGGGTGCAAATCTCCTCCCGGCGAGCTCTGTCCTGGCACTGGGAGCTGCTCGGTGTTGCCATGCTGGAGCACAGACACTGGAGGTCTGGGAGAAGGAGATGAAGCAAACCCCAGAGTGTCCTGGGCTCGTGAAGTGCCATCCCGTTACGCCCGTGCTGGTACCAGTCTCTGTCCCGTCACCCCAGGGCTGGTCCCTGTGCT
>NW_009731797.1:0-209 GCF_000703405.1 Apaloderma vittatum | reverse complement strand
GCCCCGTACCAGTACCAAGGGCTGCGCCTGGACCCTTGATCCCAGTCCTGCTGTCCCAATACTGGTCCCAGTCCTGTCCTTGTATTGGTCCCAGTCCCGTTGTCCCAGTGCCATTTTCCCACTGCCAGCCCCGCTCCTGTGCCTGTCCCGGTTCTCCTCCAGTCCTGTCCCAGTGCTAGTCCTGCTCCCGTAGTCCTGTTGCTGGTCCC
>NW_009731796.1:347-5114 GCF_000703405.1 Apaloderma vittatum | reverse complement strand
AAATCCGGCTGAGCCAACCCAATACATACACATACTCATCAGCTTTGTAACATCATCTGATCGCCCTTTAGTATAATTAGCATTTTTTCTAGCAGAAAGATAATGGATATGGATTTGCCAAAAGGAAAACATTGCACCTGCAAAATGGCCCCTTTTCTTGCTCTTTATATAATATATATGCCATCTCTACTTTAGAAGGTTCAGAAATGGGAGAGAGAAGATATTGTATCTGGCAAGTTCTAACAGATTTCCTCCTAAATTAAAATGCAATTTTAATTTGTTTATGATCTACATCCTTTTCCCAGAGTCATTTTGATTGTCATAGAAAATAAAAAGCTCAAGTGTAAGAAAATTGTTTACAGCAAAAAAACAGTAGTTAAGAGCAAACACCAGAACCTGATTTTTACCTGTGTTCAGCCTTCCCTCTGTTGCTGCTCAAGATTCTTTGCTCAGTACTGACTAGCACTACATCGTATAAAACAACACACGTTCATTACAGGTTTTACGAGAAATCTGTGAAAATCATCTTTAAAGTACAGAAAAGAAAAAAGGTCAATTTAATAAATTTTCACAACACTTACGGTAATTTGTCTCCATTACTGGGAAGGAAAGCTGGGCCCAAATTTTTCTTTGATTCTGCCAATCTATGGCGTCTCCTTAGCTGAACAGGGTTTGAGTAGGCTTCACCTTCGAAAATCCTCAAAAACTGAGGCTCAAAATAACCTGCCTGCAGAGCTGACTTTGTTTTGGTCCCCCCAGGTAACATCTGTCTGTTCTTGCTTGCAGCTTCATTGAAAGGACCTTTAAAAAATAAGCACTGTAAATAAGCATTCTCTGTTAGTGCTTCTCTTGGCCTACATTAAAAAAACGAAGGCCTGGATCTGGGTGGCTCAAAGAACCACATGACAGAGCACTTAACTTGTTAATCATACATATAAATGACTGTGTCTGAAAGACAATGCTATGAGAAGGTATTCACAGCACCCAGTTTTAGTTTTCGGACCCCTGCACTTGCTTTACAGGCAATGGAGAGAGACTGGTCACTCCAGACTGCAATTCAGAGCTAGAGCTGTTTAAACAATACGAATGCCTGGTTATACACTAAGAATTGTATTTCAGAGGAGAATCTCTCTGATTATAGACCAGGTAGAATAGCTTGGGTGCCTCCAGTTGAGTTTTGAATCCCCAGCAGCTCTGTGTGGTAGAAATATATAGCCAGGGTTCCGGTGGACACATTCATCACTGAACACCACCACAGCAGAAATGTCTGTTTTAAGAAGCCAGGGTTATTTTGCATTATTGTTTCAAAGGAGCTACTGACAGTTAACTTCTGTAACCTTATTAACTACAAAGATTACCTTTCACAATGAGTATTCCCATCACACAAGAATAGGAGAACATTCTTTAAAAAGCCAGGATGGGGAATTTCACATGGAAGAGTCAGATCAGAACAGAAAAAAAAAAATTGTAACACTAATTTAAAAATAATGACAATGTAATTGTCCTGAAAGAACACAGAAAAAGCCCTACTGTTTTTCACAAGATCAGGAAAATACTAGTAACTTGCAGATAATTAATATTAAAAAGACATGTAAACCCTAAAGGATTTTTCAGTCTATTATGTACACATATTTTTGAACTTCAGTGGATTTTTCCTTTCTTTGATACATTAATTCTAACATATCAAGACTTTCTCTGAGTAATACAGACCTGAGAAAAGCATATGCATAAGAAAGCAGTTCCCTCTAACAACAACAACAACAAAAATAGAAAACAGGGATTCTGAAAGCAGATGGATACTAGAGGTGGCCCATATCACTAAGTAGTGATTAAAATTAAACATACTTACGCATATGATGTGATACGTATTTATCTCCAATGGTAACATAACTCATTTCACTGAAGAGGCCAATCCTCTCCATATCGCCTTTCCTTGCCACAGGCATGGCTGAATCTGTGGGACAGCGCGCTGCACTAAAAGGGCTGAAGTATCCTTGCTTATCTGTTCTACGGCAAAGGTCTGTACGCAGTCTGCATCTGTAAACAGAAAGCTTATTTAAGTAAAATGCAAGAAGTTTTAGTTAAAAATATTAGCATTAAATGTAAGCTGAAGAAATTAATCTGTAGCTTTGGTGACTGACAGCTTTGGTGCTTATAGGACAAAAGGACTATGTGGGATTTAGACACCATTATATCCCCTCTGTGAAACAACTTCAAAACATGAACAGAGAGAGAAATTCAAATGCATATGTGATACAACTGGTGTCACTGAATTTATATAGTTTGGGTCAAAATTTCTAACAGGTATCTTCAGAGTACCAAGATGAGAGATTTTGGTGGCATTAACAGCTAATAATAAAACACAAAGTAACCTCCTTCTTCATCTTGTGGGTTATCTCCAGCAATGGTTTTTAATCACTCTCTCATAACGGTATAGAAGGTCAATACAGAGACAAATCTGGGGTAAAATATAAAAGTGAAATTTTGGAAGCCCTCTAACTAATCCAAGATCTGGTCATGGTAAATACTGCCCATTTCTCATTGGTTTTAATCCTTCTCACCATTCCCCGCACTGGAGCCTGACAGAAGTAAGGAAAATGCCTAGTCAACAAGTGTAAGGATCTCAGAGGCTTGAAGAGAGAGCAGTTTTAGCAGTGGGATTACCCAGGATCTGATTGCCAGAGTGAAAACTAGTAAAGATTGGAATCAGAATCGACTAGAGGAAGAACTGCCCTAAGGAGGAAGATAACAATATATGGTAAATGCACTAGGAATGGAAACTAACGTAGAGAACATTGGTTAATATATTAGGAACACTGTTTCTTAAAAATCATGAAATCAGAGAATCATAGAATCAGAGAATGTTAGGGGTTGGAAGAGACCTTGACAGATCATCTAGTATAAGAATCATCAAAAAAATCAAGGATATGCAAGCAAATAGCTGAAGTATCTGTGTCTATACAGCACAAAAAAAGGAGCAAGGAAATTAAGATATTGAGGTGGAATACAGATTAAAGATTATAGATTATAGATTATAGATTATAGATTATAGATTACAGATTACAGATTACAGATCAAGTCACATGTTGCTATTAACTATGGGGGTAAAGGCAGGATGGAAGATAGGAATGAAAATAACTCAGGCAGCATAAAACTCTTGAGAGATTAATATCACACATTAGCTGTATCTGGCCTGTGGGTCAGAGCAGAAAGTAACAGAAGAGCAATGGATTTGTATGTAAAATAGATTTTACATATTTTATTATAAAAAATAATATGCTGGAATACTTTGTACAATGGAAGGGCTAGCCACATTTTGCTTATGTTCAGCACACAGGATGCATAGCATACAGAAGTTTTAGGAAGTTCAAAGCTTTTTTTTTCTGCAACATGTAGAGGCTCATGCAGTGTAAAATGCACCATTGCTTCATCAGGTAACTCGGTACTGTCCTTTAATTATTAGTAGATCTAGATGTTGGATAAGAAACCAAAGGGCAGACAACAACAAATAGCACTAAAAGAAGATATGACAGAAAACTGACCCTTGGAAACAAACTTAAGGATTTGCTGTTATGAAGCTAGCTGGCATTATTGATGAGAAGGATAGGAATAATTTTTTAAAAATAAATAGACCTGGAATTATATGCCACAGTGTAAAGCAAAGATCATTGCGCGAGGGATTAAGGGGAAGGATATTTGGACCTTGGCAGTTTGATGAGACTCAGGAGATGAAACGAGGTGGACAAGCCTGACCTTGAAACACAATCATAGAATCACAGAATTGTTTGGGTTGGATAAGACCTTTGAAATCATCCAGTTCGACCTTTAACCTACCAATGCAAGGTCCACCACTAAACCATGCCCCTAAACACCACATCTACACCTTTTAAACACCTCCAGGGATGGTGAACAACCACTTCCCTGGGCAGCTTGTCCCAAGGCTTAGCAATTCCTTAAGTGAAGAAAATTTTCCTAATATTCAGGCCTCCCCTGACATGACTTGAGCTCATGTCACTTTTTGCTTGGGAGAAGAGGCCAATTTCCTTCGTTCTCCATTCTCCATTCAGGTAGTTGCAGAGTGGCAAGGTCTCCCCTCAGCCTCCTTTTCTCCAGACTAAACAACCCCAGCTCCCTCAGCTGCTTCCCGTAAGACTTGTTCTCGAGACCCTCCACCAGCTTCGTTGCCCTTCTTTGGACGTGTTAAAGTACCTCAGTGTCTTTCTTTTTGTAAGGGGCCCAAAACTGAACGCAGGATTTGAGGCGTGGCCTTGCCAGTGCCAAGTACACTTCCCTACTCCTGCTAGACACACTATTTTTGACACAGGCCAGGAAGCTGTTGGTCTTCTTGGCCACCTGGGCACACTGTTGGCTCATGTTCAGCCAGCTGTCAACCAACACCCCCAGGCCCTTTCTGTCAGGCGGCTTTCCAGCCACTCTTTCCCGCGGGCGCGCTCCCCAGCCACTCTTCCCCAAGCCTGTAGCACTGCCTGGGGTTCTTGTGACCCAAAGGCAGGCCCTGGCGTACAACTGGCCTCAGCCCATCGCTCCAGCCTGTCTAGATCCCTCTGTAGAGCCTTCTTACCCTCAGGCAGATCAACACTCCTGCCTCACAGGTGTGCTCTCAATCCCCTCATCTAGATCACTGATAAAGATTTTTAACAGATCTGGCCCCAATATGAGCTGTGGAGAGCACCACTTGTGACCAGTCACCAACTGGATTTTACTCCATCTGCTGCCACTCTCTGGGCCCGGCCATCCAGCCCGGCT
>NW_009731796.1:0-305 GCF_000703405.1 Apaloderma vittatum | reverse complement strand
CAGTCCAATGTTCCCCACCTCTTCCCAGGTGGGACACAGTGTCAAGGGCGTTACTAAAGTCCAGAGAGACCACATCCACAGCCTTTCCCTCGTCCACCAAGGGAGTCACTTTGTCAGAGGAGATCAGGTTAGTCAAGCAGGAAGGCAGCAGTGTTGCAAGGCAGCAGGCAGCCAAGCAACCTGGAGCACCTCCCAAGGAATCTGTAGGAAAGCTGAGGAAATACCAGTATTTTCTCCACAGAGCGCTGACAGGACAGACACTGGATCAAGTACAACTACTGCCGGCGGCCCAAGCTAAAGAAGGC
>NW_009731795.1:5818-6166 GCF_000703405.1 Apaloderma vittatum | reverse complement strand
AAAAGAGAAGCGGTGGAGGGGGGGGGGGGAGATGGGAAGGGTTTAGACTGGCCCTCTGGTCCCCTCCTCACCCACTGAGAACCCCCGGCTCTGGCGGCACCTGTCAGTGCTTGGGTCCCATCCAGGTCCCCAGCCCCTGCTCGTGCCAGCTGGATGCTGCCCGTTGCCGGATGCCTTTCTGGGATGTGGTTGGCATCCGCCAGGTTCAGCTGCTGCCAGGATTCATTTACTCAGCATAATAATGATGCAATTAAACCAGGGACCACAAAGGACCCTCTCCTGCCCTCGGAGGGGTGGGACAGGCAGAGGGAAGGCAAATCTCTCCCCTGCCCTTGGATCACGGGCAGC
>NW_009731795.1:0-5617 GCF_000703405.1 Apaloderma vittatum | reverse complement strand
TCGACTGCCTGAGCTCCCTGGCTGCTCTGATCCCACTGGGAGCTGGCACAACCCTCCCGCAGGGCAGGCAGCCTCTGCCCAGCACAGTCCTGCCCACAAACTGCCCTTTCTGCCAGGACATGCAGGACTCAGCACCCCGATGCTGGGGACCTTGGGAAGCCCACGCTGAGGAGCCTGGGCAGAGCAAACGCTCCATTTAGCCTCCGGAGAGGCACTGGCCGTTGGTGGGACCGTTTTTTTTGTTTTCAGTGCAGGATTTCTAACCTCACCCCATTTTTGCTCCTCAGGGAGCTGTGCCGGCAGGAGGGGATGCTGCAGCTGAGCTGACACGGGAGCGTGGTGATGCCAGCACAGGGCCACCCTCTCCCCCAGCTCCCGCGTCGGCAGCGAGCGCTTTCCTGGCACCTGCTGCCTGAGGATTCCACTGCCGAGGGAAGGAGCCGCTTGGCTCAGCGCTGCCAGAAGTAGCTAATTACTGATATAAACCAATTAAAGCAGCGGGATTAATCCCAGTGCCTCGCTCCCTGCAATCCTTCCTGCTTCTCTGCTTGCTCACCCTCTCCGAGGTGGCCCTGCTACAGTTTCATCACGCCCGACACCGATGAGTTTCCATGGGCACCAGCCACGGGCACCCCACGTACAGCTGGGCACGGTCCAAATCCCCCAGCATTGAGCCAAAAAGCCTCTCTGCCACCAAAGCATCTGCAGCCAGAGCAGGGACAATGTGCTGAAGGACCGAGAGAGCTTCTGATCTCACCCACAGCTGCTAACTGCACCTCTCTCCTAGGTTTGAGCACTCCCTTAGCTGAAACACTAAGTCCCAGTCCTGATGTCCCAGTATGAACCAGTTCTGCAGGGATGCTGCTGCTCACTCCAGCTGTGCTGACTTAAGCAGGGCTGATCCATGCAGCCCCTGGTGTTTGCAGCCCCATCCCTACAATGCTGGCTCTGCCAGGGACCATAGCAGGTCTCCAACTGTGCTCACCACCAGGTCCCTGCTTACTCATGACCATGGAGATCATGGACGTGACCAGTAAGGACCATGGAGGTTATCAGTAAGATGCAGGAGGCTCATTTCGGGGTGACAGGTGACCTGGATCGCTGACTGCAAGGCAAGAGCATCCTGGTCCAAGCTGGACACAGAACAGAACCTGCATCTTCGCTTGGTTTTAAGTAAACCTGAAAGAAACACTGGTGGTAGAGAAACCTGACCCCATCAGGCATCCCTTTCCGAGGGCTTTGATGGAGCTGAAGAGGTTCCCAGCACAAGGGGACCACGGGTGGGAGCCACCTCTGCAGCTCAGCCCATCCCCACAGTCACAGTCCCTTGCCATTTATGATAAAATTCAGCATTAAAAAAACCCCAACAAAATCCTCAGGGAGGCACCTCTCTACCAGCAGCAGCAGCCAGGAGGGTGATGCTCATGTCCCACGAGCTCTGAGTGGTGGCCTCTAGGACCCTCCACCCCAAGCCCCCTGCTCCATTTGAAGCGCACACAATGCCTGTGTGGATCCGTGTGCTCCTTGTCCATGAGTTTTGGCTGTGAAACTGGGTCAAGAAGAAAGGAAATTTGGGGCTGTCTCTAAAGAAAGCTCATGCCTCTTTGCCACAGAGAGGGTCTCTCACTCTGACCCACAAGCGCTGCTTCCCAACACCACTCAGCACCTATTGCTGACGGCATTTTAATTTTAATTTAATTACGACCTTCTACACCCCAAGGGTTGTTTCTAACCTGCTGAAGCCTGGCAGCAACGCTGGCCTCGCTCCAGCATTTTTGCCCACGAAGAGATGTCAGCCCTGCTCCCCAAACCCACGCAGGTACCCAAAGGACTGCTCTCCTGACGCTCCCCAACACCAGGAGGGGGACAGGGACCACGATGGGCGTGGGGCAGCTGAGCCCTTCCTCCAGCCCCACAGCCCTCCCCACTGCTGCCGGGAAAGGAAACCCGGGTGTTTCCTCTTGTGCAATGGGGCCGGGAAGGAAACGAGAAGCCGGCGGGGCCCCGTTTGTACGAGGGCTGCGAGGAGATGTGGGGCTGGGCCGTGGGGCAGAGCTCAGTGAAGCATCACCCAGGGGGTCCCCAGAAACCCACGTGGCTCGATACACCACAGCAGCCCTGCCCCGTGGGAATTTAGCGCTGATCCCATAGGACTCCAAGAATCCCTTGAGCTGGACCCCATCCCGCAGGACCCCCATAACGTCCTGGTGCAGCCCAGCTCCTCTCACAGGAGATGCCACACCAGAGCCCAGCACTGAGGTGACCTCCCAACCACAGCTCACATCAACTATGTGTGTAACCACAGGCTCCAGGCAGGGACAGAGGAACCCAAAACGGCACGGACAGACCCGGGACAGAGCGACAAGAGGTTTTCTGAGTGCTGAGCAACATTCCCCTCTTTCACATGCACCTACACACACCGTCACCCCCTGCCAGATCTCCCTCAAACTACGTGCTCGGTCTCCTCCGCTCCCAGTCAGCGGTGAAGAGCCTCAGAAGCTGCACGGCGCCTTCCCGCTTCTCCTTTCATTTTCAAAAGGAAATGAGTGTTGATTAAAGAACCCAGAGCTATCGCAAACTATTTGGAGAAATTGAGTGAGTCGCAGTGCAAATCCTCTTAGTAATGCTCCCTCATTTCTCCTTAATTCCTTTCTATAAATGGAGAGCTGGGACAGACCATACCTCCAGAAAACAGCAGATGCAGGGGCTTTGGGGGAAGTGAGTGAGGAGGGAGACCTGACCACAAGCAGCCTTGAAAAAAAAAAGCAATCCCTAAGCTTAATTAAAATGCAAATCCCAGTCTAGCAAAGCTTCACTCCGGCCCTGGAGGTGTGCAGGACATGACGGCACGGGCAAGCTTTTTGCAGGGCGCACGTCTCTCTTTAAACATCGCTCGCCAAGAGCAGCTGAAAGCAAAACACAGACTCGCTGGGACTTGAGGAAGGTTTTTGTCTGGCAAAATCTTCAGTCTTGGACAGCAGGAGCAGGGAGCTGCTCCAGGGACAAAGCACCTGCACCAAGGCGGTGTGAGCACCTCCCGGAAGGTGCTGCTGCCCTTCTTGCCTCCTGCTCCCACCAGGTGAAAATGGCATAAATCTCAGATTTCCCTTTCCTTGGGCCATAAAAACAACCACATTTTCCCCAGAGCAACGGGGAAAAGACCCCAAAACTTCATTGCCTCTGCTGGAGTTTGCTCCCAGTGGCAGTGCCTCGAGATGTGCCTCTCTAGGAGGAGATGCCGACACCACCGGCTCAGATGCCGGCAGAAGGAGGAGGATCAAGGTGTACCAGCTCTGAATCCCAAAGGACACCAGCAGAGAGGCCTCGGGGGAGTGTTTGGGGACACCCTGCCCCACACCTTTCCCTGCTGCACCCCTGCCACCCCACGGCACATGGGACACCCCAAACTTGAGCCACTGAGAAGATGGCCATGGGCTCCATGAGCCACGTTGAAAGTCAAAGCATCGCTGTGAGGCTCTTCTTGGCACAGACCTGCCCTGCTGCCACCACCTCCGGGTCTGCTCTCCTGAGGCTGAGAGGATGATGACTTCAGATCGATCTCACTCTTGGTCTACCCACCACTATAGCTCTCTGGTGCACAGTGAGGCACGATGTGAGTGTTATGGAGGAGCAGCTCAGGAACAGGCAGTGCAGTGTGGGATCCACAGGATGATGCATCCATGAGCCGCATGTGCAACCCATCACTACCCCTGGCCTTTCCAGAGCCTCCAGCAAAGATAATGACTTCAACGCCATCACAAGAGGCAGGATGAGACAGCATGATCCGATCGCTCCTCACCCTTCGAGGCAAAGGGGAAGAATGAAGACAACCACTCAAGCGACCGGTGGTGGGTCCCAAGGACTAGAGTGAGACATCTGACGCCAGAAGGGGACAACTGGGCTGGTCACCAGCAGCTGGTAAGGTTTGGTTCCACCAGCGTCAGAGGTGAGAGCTTGTTATGTTGAACATATCACTGCCCACCATTAGGGGACCAGCACCCAAAGAGATGGGCCACTGGATTTCTCCAGTGCCATAAACAATTTATGCAGATGAATTACTTGGACATGTGTTTTTTAAATCCAGTTTAAGGAATATGGACTTTTCCAATTCAGAGATAAGCCTTTGGAAAAAATAGAAAAGGATAGTGATAAAACTGATTTTGGGGAGAACAGCTGGCAAAAAACAAAGCTACAGAAGAAGTTGAACCTCATCAACAACCATCAGAGAAGCTGACACCATAAAATTCAGATCTTTTTGAAGCCTCTAGCTGAAATAACAGTCAAAAGAGAAGTTAAGTGAGGCTGCAGGAGAGCTTGGGGAGTGCTTTGGTCACCTTCAGCATGGGTGCCAGCTCCCACTACTGGGCACTTGACCTGCTGCAACTGGAGACCCCACAGCACAACCAGACCCCACCACGGGCAGCTGGATCCACGGAGAGGCAGAAAACCGGGAGGCTCCCCAGGATGCCTGCAGCCCTCCGCAGCTGCTGCCCACGAAAAACACTTGTTACTCTTCTTGCTTAATTATTGATATGGGCACTCCACCGCTTGTGCCCCATGTTTGCCCAGATGGCTCGGTCATGGCCAGAGCTTTTCCGTGAGCTGCCTCGTTAGTCAGGCTTTTAATTTTAAGCTGGGATTTTATGTGGAGATAATCTCTTCCAGCAGTGATTTCTATCTGGGGAGGGAGGATGACTGTGTTTTCCAGGGTTGGTGGTTCAGAAAGGTCCTCCACTGGCTTCAAATATTCCTGAAACGTTCCCAGTGGTCCCAACCGGAGTCTTCTGCTTCCCAGAAAATGCAAATATTTGGGCATTTATTGGAACAAGAGGAAATAAAGGCGCAAGGCTGAAAGATGTGGGGTGCAGATCCCAGGAGCTCATCTCCAGACATGTATTTCAGCTGCCATCCCAGGACCAACCTTCCTTGGTAAGTTTTACCCCACGGTAACGCCTGGGGTGTGTGTCACACTAGCGGGATGCTCCTAAATCCTGCGGAGCCAGGTTGTCCTGGGTATGTGGTGCCAGGGTCTAGCTTTCAGTGGAAATCCTTCTGTGTCACATCTCCTGCTTTCGGTGGAAATCCTTCTGTGTAACATCTCCTGCTTTCGGTGGAAATCCTTCTGTGTAACATCTCCTGCTTTCGGTGGAAGTCCTTCCATGCAACACCTTCTGCTCCCACAAGCAGGACAGGGCATCTCTCACCCGTCACCGCTCGGAGATGTCTGTAAGGGAGCTATGGCTGTAAGGGAGCGGGGACCGGCCGGGACGGTGTGGGCTCCACGCTGCACCCGCAGCACCTTCCCCATCCCTGACTCAGCTCTGCCGGAGCACCGTGAAAAGCAAAATCCCTCTTCCCAGGTGAGAAACAGACACGAAAAACCCACTTTTCACCCCAATCTTGTTTCCATCCTTATTTTTTCCCAGCGAAGGTCTGCTCCATTGGGCTGAAAGGGCTGCGCCGGCTGAGTGCAGGGACGCGTGTGCCGGTGGCACCACCTGAACCCAGCCGAGCTGGAGACCGGGGGAGAGCAAGCGAAACGGGTGGGTGCGTGGGAGAAAACCCCGACCGAGGCTGCAGCAGCACGGGGAGGGTGGGAAATCACCGCTAACGGCGA
>NW_009731794.1:381-1276 GCF_000703405.1 Apaloderma vittatum | reverse complement strand
TGCCAGGCGTCTCGGAGGAGCGCAAGCCTCCCTCTGCGGAGCAGCTCGTCGTGCCCCCGAGATCCGCCGGGTTCCCGCTGTCGACGCGTGTTCCTCCTCCCGTCCCCAGGGTTTGGGCTGTATTTGGGGTCCCTGAGTCAACGCCGGCGCTCGGAGCAGCTGATTAATCCCGAAAGCCTCCGAGCGAGTCCTGGGGGATCGCGAGCCCCAGCACCGCTGCTTGGGATTCACGCTGCTTCATCCCTCCCCGCGTTCCGGCACGGCTTAAGCTGCTAACGGCTCCCCCGCCCCCGAGGGGGGGGTGGGGGGGTTTGTGTGGTTTAAAATGAAATTCCAGTTTCCAGTTGGAACACTTCCGTTTCCAGCGGTTAGGGGGAGGAAACCTGTGAGAATGTGTTAAAATGGGAGCGTGGCAGTTGAATTCTTAAAGAATTTGCCTTTTTCACCCTCGCTCGTGTCCCTGGGCAGACCCGAGCTCTGCTCCCTGGGCACTGCTCCTTCGGGCTTGCTGCGCTTTCTCTTGGTGCTGATCCAGAACCCGTTAGTCCTGAATTTTTAAGGTCGTTAAGTCGCATAAAACTTGAGTGGAGAATATTTTTGGTGCGATACCTTTACTGGAGTTGCCCACTGTTTTTCCCAGTTTCTGGAAGTACACCACATTTGACCTTTAGGCAGAATATTTTCCCTTGGGAAAAGAAAATGTTTTATGATACGAAGTAGTTCTTTTGTTGATGTTTGAAGGCTTTGTTTCCATTTGAGCTTAAAACTGTTTATAAAACAGAAGCGAAAGACAACCAAACGCTGGGCTGGGTCTGCTGCCCCCGCGCTGGGGGCAGAGGTGGGGGGGAATCGGGCGTTTCTGTCAGGGACCTGTCGCTGTAAGGCAGAAGAGACA
>NW_009731794.1:0-357 GCF_000703405.1 Apaloderma vittatum | reverse complement strand
CCAATCTTCTCTTCTGTGGCGTTGCGAGGGGCCGGGCAGCTGCCTCCCCTCGTCTCTTGCCAGATCTGCTGTGACAGTTTGAAAGATCAGGGATTGAATTGCTTGGCTCCACCGAGCAGGAGGTGGTGTCCTTTCAGAGATGATAGGGCAAAAAGCATCTATTTTGATCTGTTCTTTAGAAACAGTAAATCAAGGATACTTCAGGCCCCTCAAATTTTTGGGAAAGCTGTGATTGCTCCTGCCTTTAGACTGGGCGTTGTGGGTGCAGCAGTGACCTCTGTCTCCTGAGCAGTGCCAAGCTCTTGCCCTGTGCAGCGTTTAATCGGCGCCGGGCAGGTGCCAGCTGGGCTTTCCCGG
>NW_009731793.1:83164-91078 GCF_000703405.1 Apaloderma vittatum | reverse complement strand
CCACTTCCTCAATGCCATCTTCCTCTTCCTCTTCAGGGAGCTCAGGGACACGGCCCTGGTCAGGAATTGGGTCACCAAGAAGATCAAGGTGGAGTTTGAGGAGCTACTTCAGGCCAAGATGACGGGGAAGGTGCTGGAGGGGCTCAGCCTCAGGGACGTTTCTCTCGGCAACGTGCTGCCCGTCTTCAAAGCCGTCAAGCTCATCCGGCCGGTGGCTTGCAATGAAGAGGGCTGCCCCGAGGAGCTGAGCTTTGAGGTAGACCTGGAGTACAACGGTGGCTTCCACTTGGCCATCGATGCTGACCTGGTCTTTGGCAAGTCGGCCTACCTCTTCGTCAAGATCTCCCGGGTGCTGGGGAAGCTGAAGCTGGTCTTCACGCGCCTGCCCTTCACGCACTGGTCCTTCTCTTTTATGGATGACCCTGTGATACTCTTTGAAGTGAAGTCACAGTTTGAAGGGAGGCCCATGCCTCAGCTCACATCCATCATTGTGAACCAGTTCAAGAAAGTTATTAAGCGCAAGCACACCTTACCCAATTATAAAATCCGGTAAGACATCCTGCGTCCTCAGCCTTACTTTGGGTGGCGTGCATTAGAATTACTGTTTTGTTCTTAACAGGTGAAAAGAGATTTCTGTCAGCCCTTTTACAGTAGGGGCACATGTACCTTACTTGCTGATACCAAGAGCTTTCCATGAGGGTAAGCATTGTTTTCCATTTACAGGAGTTGAAGAATAATAGGTTTTCCTATATAGGTGAAGAGGAATAAGTTTCCCTATATAGGTGAAGAAGCCATTGCACAGTGAGATTGTGACATGCTCCAAACAATGTGTAATTAAATGGCAGAATTAGTAGGTGTAAAAAACTTTGGGATTCTGTCAGGTGTCATTTGGAAAAGGTAGAAGGATGGCTCTGTGGACAGCATGTGGGTTTGGGGTGTCCTCCCAAATTTCTGCCACTACTGAGCCCCTTGGGTAAGATTTGTGGCTTATGCTAACCCCTAGAGGCAAGGTGGTTGTTACTTAATGTGAGAAAAGATGGAGTTCACTCTCTAGGTAATGTTTTTGGGATCCCATGATAGATGGTATCCTCTTCCTTTCTGTTTTGCTAAATTTCTACAATTACTTTGGGGAGACCTAAAAGTTGGTAAGAAGAATATTGCCACTATTGTGATAAATAAAACTTTGGGGGACCTCTTGGATTTTTTTGTATTTTTGTAAGAGAGTATGTTTTCTTTTAAAAATGCACACACTGAAGCACAGACCGCAATACGTAGTGAATATAATTAAACGTGCAGTGATATTTCTATAGCACAAGTGACAAGTAGCATCTTTAATTCCACTCTCATTTCTGATTAAAAGATACTGAATGTCTTACCACTCTGGGTGCCACGTTCCCTTTCTGTCATGTGTCCTAGCACTGTTAGGATGCTGTATTTCCCTTCTCTTCTGTTTATTCTTTGTAGCTTGTATCATGTGTTAAGTAAGTGTTTGGGGTTTTTTGTTACCATGTTCTGCAATAAGCTTTTTCTCTGCAGTTCATAAGAGATGAGTAACTGAAAATGCCTGTTTGAATTTTGAAGTGTAATTAGCTTTGCAGTGATGTAATTTTTAAAGCCTTTTTGGCCGGTTCTTCTGCAATCAAATTTATGAATTCTCATGAGAAGGAATGTATGAAATATCCCAGGTTTGAAAAGCCCTGATAGGCCGGTTGGTAGTTTCACTGAGTAATGTGGTGGTACTTTTTGAGATTTTGAGCTACTCAGTTTCTCTCGAGAAGAGAGCAATCCCTGGGCAGCAGGGAAGTTGTCACGAGCATTCTCCTTCCATTCTCCTACTGTGTTGGGAAGAGACTGAAGCTGTTAACTGTGGAGAAGAGCCAAAAGGAGAGGCTGGAAGAGCATGATCATGGTGCAGAGCTCGCACTGTCAGCACACCGAGAAAGAGCAAGTAGAGCAAATGATCTTTAGAGTCGAGACAAGTTTTTATGGTGCCTATGGAACTAGTGATGACATGCTCCTCCCCTTCATCAGGGGAAGATGGACATCTTAACTTTTCCTCTGGGACACATACCTGGGTAATAAGGTGCTCTCATTATTTTGATGTAATGAGTTTTTACGTACTTCTGAAACTTCCTAACTGACAGGTTAAGGGGACTGGAGGGGAAAATAAGGAAAGAAGCAGGGAGCAAAGGCAGAAATGAGTAGAAGTCTGAGGATAGAAGGTAACTGACACAATGTAGGCATCTAAGAATGAACTGTTATCTTAAAATGTCCTCTTCCAGTTATAAGGAGTTGGGAATTTGTGAGTGCTTGAGAGGAAAATACAGTATCATAGCTGGTTTTCTTCTTAGATAGTAGGCTGGTAGCACAGGTGGCAGATGTTCAGTGAAACAGTGTCTGACCCTGCATGTGGTGGTTTTGACCTTGAGATTTTATGCCATGTTCTTAACATGGTGTTCTGACCCACTGTGTGGTGAAGGCAGGATGCTAAGACAATTTCATTAATGCGCATTAAGCTTAAGGAAGGAAGACTGGGTCACTGGTGTCTTAGCTGTCTAGAACTTGGTCTTTAAAGCCTCGAGTGGGAACACAGACCCCTGTGTGGGAACCTTTAGCTGTCTGGGAACCTGTAGTTGTTTATAGTTACCCAGAGTTTTGTGGAACACAGACTGAAAACATGGATTCTTCACCAGTGTGTCTCAGATGAGTTTATGCAGGTAGATCTCTAGACAGCAAAACGTGGTAACAGTAGTAACAATACACTCTTAGCAGGTGGTGTAGTTGAGAATTGAAACATTGTGGTTTAGATGGTGTGCAGAACTGGTTTGGAAAATCAAGGCCCCTGCTGAAAACCTGCAAAACTTGGCATTTTTAATAGAATTTGTAAGAATACACTGGTTTGGGATTATGGTGTGTTAACATATTCCTTAGCAAAGAATGTATAGGAAGAAGTCAAGAGTGTTTCACAACTGCTTAATAACCTGTTACCTTACTTAAAGTTTAACAATTTCTCATCTGCAGAGAATGTGCTTATCCTCTCTGCATTTTTTTCCTATGTCTTATATGCCTTTTGCTTAAGCACATAGTATTTGCTTCCATGTGTACTTCAAAAGCTTTTTGATGTCTCCCTACTCTTGCTTAAGTAATTTTTAAATGAATCTTTGAATAGCAGAAATTAACAACTTGTAAACAAAAGCCCTCGGAGTGCCAGGAGTTCCCTTTTCAACTAGTTAAAAGGGACACTATGTTACCTTGCTGGTTTCCAGATTGAAGTCCATAATGGAGTTTTATATTGTTTCAAGATGATAGGTAGCATTAAAAATTAAAATATGCCATTTTCTTTCTCTTTTTTGTTAGGTAACTTTTAGAGAATATTACTTGGCAGTGAATAGCATAAGAGGACTTTTGCCCATAGTTGGTTTTGAACATTCTCTAAGTTTGTGAAAAACGTCTCCTCCCCCCTCCTCATTATTTAATTGTAGTGTACTTAATTTAAAAAATGTATTTTCATGTGTGTACTGTCTGTTCCTACAGCCAAATTACTACATGCATGCTTTTGCTGGTTATATACAAAATTTTATGCAGCAAAGCAGTGATTGATAAGGTTGTCTTTTGTATCACCCATTGCTAGGAGTGATGATGTGCGTAACTGTAGCTTGAAACTGGAATAAGGCATCTTGTATTCCTGATGCGCTCTTAAGTGTCTGTGAGAGGAGGTAACATGTACTAAGTGTATTTTACATAAAGTGCTAGGCAGATTTTACAACTTTCTCCATAAAAGCAATTGTCTACTAATTGAAAAAGGAGGGATGAACTTTATATTTAAACTTAGTAGTTTGTGTTTTGTTGTAATTGTCTATAATCACTTTGCTTTGTCTCTTTAAGAAATGTGCTTGTGTCTGGCAAAACACCCTATTCAGAAGCTGCTCTGCCATTGAATGGCAATTGCTATCTCATATAGTAGAATGTGGTTGAATGTTTGGAAACAAGTCTGCTGGTAAAATTCGGTGAACAGTAGTCTTTTTTTTTCTTTTAGTCATTATTGATAAAGGATCTGTGCAATTCAGTTGATTGTAGCAAGAGTTACTATTTTATAGTTAATTCCAGTGAATTTGTTGTTGCTTTGTAATAGAAAAGCAAACAACTTTTCTGAAAATCTTGTAGCTTGTCAGAGAAGTTTCTTGTTTAGATATGGGGTGCACCTTTGAGAAACGAGATAACTGTGAGCCAAAATTACTATTTTTTTTTTTAATAGATAGCTCTGATATCAGTAAAATAGTGAAGAATTGTAGGTGTCATTTGTATGGCTCTACATACTCCATAACCTTTGGCTTTTCATTGTATACACTCAACACTGTAGAATTAGTACTATGGACATTGTTCATGTTGGTTTTAACTCTCTATATCATGTTCTTTTAATAGTAGGATAAAGCAGGTAATGCTAAGCGGTAGTTACTAGCATTGCCGTAAAGTGTTCGGCATTTAAAGACACATAGTAAGGACTATTTCAGGTGTCTGTCTCCTTGCTTGCTTGTGCTGTTGCATTGGTCACTGGTTCTGTTGGTTCTCTAATGAGCTGTACCTTGCTCATTATCCTATGATTAAGTTGCTTGTTGGTGACATCCCTGATATTCTGCCTCATCACGTTAGGTATATAGGTATGCCGATTATGCTGTGTGATCTAGCCTGTAAAGTCAGCTGTAGTTCTGCTGTTTTGAACGTGTCCCAGTCGTGCTTTGCTTGGGTTTAGGAGAGCTTTGGTTTTGGGGCTTTTACTAGACAATAAAAATACACTTTGCCATAATGAAGATACAAAGTCCTTTGTGTGTAAAGTGTGAGGGGGAAGTATTTGCAGTTTAGTTTCCTTCCAGAATTTAATTACCTAGTGTTTCTTAATCAGTAATGTTAAAAAATCTGAGGGGTGCTTTTTTTTTGTTTTCTGTTTTTTTGTTGTTGTTGTTTTTTCCTAAATTTAAGGTCTTGCAAGTTCATCTATTTAGATTCTAAGCAGATTAGGTATTGCCTAAGCAGTGAGTGAGTTCTGAATATTTTAAGAACACTTGGTTTCTCAGTTTGGTACACAAAAAGGAGCTACTATTTTGTATTAATACTAGCCTATTTGAGGAAATATACTTTGCTTTATTTTAATGCATGCCACCACAGAGTGGAACTTTGGGTTTTTTAGAAGTAGTCTTACAAAGGATTATTTCTGATGTTTCTATATTGGGTATTTAGATGACGTCCTGATGTCCCTTCCAGCATGAATTATCCTTGGAACTGATCTTCTGCAACATAATTAGTAATGCTGAATAGTTTTATGCTTTGTCTGGAAGCTGGGACTATATTGAATTTCACTGGGAAGAACCATTAGTCAGACCTATTTTAATTTACCATTATAGAATGCAATTTGAGAGTTATGCAGCAGTTTCTTGTTTTTGCCAAAACTTAAGCTAAGAAGTAATGTGAGTAGCTATTGATTTGAAGCGTATTTTATAATAGAAATGACTGCATAATATGGTAATAGAGGTATTGGACAAAGTATTAAATTCAAACAAGTATATATTATTCATACGATGAGGAAATACCAGAAATATACAGGGAAATACATGGAAATACCAGAAATTACTGTAGAGATTGGGATTGTGAGCATGTATTAACTTCAGAAATCAGCAGCAAGTAGAGATACCTATTTTCTCAACAGCTTCTGCGAAAGGAGAGGCTATGGAGATTCTCTTCCTGAGTGGTTATCTACTGTAGTTGGGATGTGAACTTACTAGTCAAGATACTTACTAGATATGAATTACTAGTTAAATCTGTAAGGCACTCTTTGAAGTTCTCATTCTTGTTGCTGCTGAAAGGAAAGAGTTTTTCCTTTTTTTTATTTTAGTGCCTATTCTACGTGCAAAAATCTTCTGCTCTACAGAAGCATAGGAAACCCCAAAACAACCTACACCACAAACCAGACAAAACCTAGGATCTGAGTCCTTTTTAGCTTTGCAAAACTGGTGGTAAGGGAGTGCTGTGATACCTGGAGATTTTCAGGCTATTGCAGAGAGGTAATGCTCTGAACGATGCCAGCACAAAGCGTTGTTCTGCTGACGGCAGAGCAGCGATAATTAGAATCAGTAGATCTGTCTGTAGACAGTAGTTTCACGCTTGGTGGATTGTCTTTGTAGTGCATGGACAAGTAGTCTTTCTTATTCAGGCAGGAGTTAGAGAAATGAATTTGTAGACAACCTGACACACAGTAAACAAAAGAGTGTTGGAACATTCATTATTTTCATTTCTTCAAGGATACTACATGTGTAAAAGGAAGCTTTTTGTAATGCAGAGCTTTACTGTCTTTATTTTGGGAGTGGTCTATCTCAGACATACACGTTGTGTCTAGAGGGTCACTAAATACATGTTTCTTCAGATTAAATGAAAATAAGTGGTAGAAAGCATATAGGTAGATCTCCTTATGTTGATACCAAGTTTGAAGCCTACTGGTTCTAGAGCTTTTTAAACCTTTTAGATTTTGTCCCCAGCTCCAGCACTTCATGGACTTTCACACTAGAAAGATCTCATTCTGAAAACTGTTAGTTTGAAATTTTTCGTTATAAAGTCAGATTTAGTGACTGACCAGTTGCATATTGGACATTTTCTTTTCAGGTCAAGAGTGAACCTCTTCCTATGATCAGTCAACAAATGCTGCATTTTCTTACCTGCAAGAGTGAAGAACTAATGTGGCATTGACTTGAGATGGAGTAGTGAAGAAACTGGGCACTGACTTGAAAGGGGTTAGTGTAGAAACTGGGATACCAAAGGTATAGTCAGGGACAAAAAAAAAAATCTCAGTTGGAAGGAGAATTGGGTGAAGACATATAAGAGTAAGCTTTTGTGATTATGGTTTTCATTTGCTGCAGATAGCAATCCAATAAGAATTAGAGTTATTTACTCTGACAGGAAAATAAAACCTTCAAGTTTTCTTACTTGAGTCAGTATACAAAAGATCCTTTGTACAATGATAATATAAAGAAAATTACGTCACTTGACACTGTTGCTGACTTGTAGTTAAAAATTACTTGATCTTAGTCCTGCAGTGAACTTCTTTCATGTGGATAGTGAATGAAAGCTCTGAAAAATCTGCTAAGATTTATTTGGTGCTTTGTGGCATTTTGCATGCACCAGCACTGAGACTTTGCATTTCTGTTCATCTGAACTCTGATCTTGAACATTTAAGCGGACCTTGCTGCTCAGAGAGAACTAATGCTTTTCTTATTCAGTTGCCATAATTTGTATAGCTTTCAATTCTTCTAAATAAAATATGAAACAAGCAGTAGTGCTATTTTCTGAAAGGTAACTTATTTCAAAGTAAACATAGGGCATGTCGGAATGAATCCCATTACTGAACTGTAGGTGTCTAACAAGTGTCCGAGTCTGAGCCCATCTGTCAGAGCACTCTAGCGTGTTCAGCACTAGAGCTGGACTACTCTGAATTGCCTTCTACAGGCTGTGTTATGATTTTTGGTTTCTGGTGAGTAGATAGTGTGAGTAACGTTTACTAGTTCTCACACAAACCCCAACACTGGATTTTCCTTGAAGGACAGTATTACCTCAAGGAACAGAGGCACAAAAATTACACTTGAAAATGGGCAGCTAATACATTTCTCGCTAGCTCATTTGGAATCGGAATGTATGAGTCTCTTGTAGAACCTATTTTATATATATTAAGTGTGCAAAATAGTTCATCGGGTTTTATTACCATATTATACCTGATCAGAAAGCTCTTAAATAACCAACTTGGGGAATGGCAGTAGGTTTGAATGAACAGTGTGGTGCTCTGGTGACGGTGAGGCTTGGTCTCAGGCTGCCGATTTAGCTCCTGGAGCTAGTCCTTTCATGTTATGGAGTTTCTATGGGGAACTGCTTATT
>NW_009731793.1:15286-83133 GCF_000703405.1 Apaloderma vittatum | reverse complement strand
CCTGCAGAGATTGCCTCAAGTCACCCGATATGCTCCTGTGTTTACAGTTCATGTTCACACTTGTTTGATTTAAAGCTATTTCAACATTCGCTTATTCTTGATATTATTCTTCTTTAGAGGATAGTAAAAGACTTCAAATTTAAAAAAACTTCTTATAGGATTAATAAGCTTCATTGTATAAAATAAGTATGGAGAGAATGTTATATACCTATGCAGTTCATTCATTTAATAGATAATTTGTGCCATCTCAGTCTGCTAAAATCCATTAATTGTAGAACTGCAAAAAGCTTTGCAGGATGATCTCAAACTGTGTTGTTGTCCAGAAGAAAGAAATGATCCAATATTATAAATGTTAGTTGGGAACAATTAGCTTTCTGAGCAGGTTCCATTCTGCGTGATATATGAATATCTTTTTTTATATATATATATAGTTGAGGAAAAATGGTGCACTGAGAGTGTTTTATGTTCAGAGATTGAAGAGAACTTGTTCATACCAGTGGATAAATGCTAATTTTGAAAATGAGTATGGATGCCATTTTGTGTGAAAGGGATTTGGGAGTCATTATTTTATAAACATTCATCAGGGTAATTGTGACATAGTAAGCTGAACACACAGAATTTAGAAATAATTTTTTTGAGTAATTTCTGTTGTATTTACTGAGCTTCTGGTTAAACAAAAGAATTTTCTGCTGGGATGGTGTTCTTCAAGTTTGAGAGACAGAGTAAGAGCCACACAAGTTTTGGAAGGTTTTCCAGTTATTATGTATCTTCACTGTTTAACAAATTGCAGTTTCACAAGCCAGATGAATCTGTGCTAGAATTCAGACCTTCAAGATGTTTGATGATTCCCGGCAGCATATCTAGTAAATTAGCGAAAAAATCCTCTGCAATGAAGACTTCAGTTGACAGATGTGTTCTGTGTTGCGAAGAAAGTTTCTACCATGCACCTGAAGTGCCCGACCAGCAGGGCCTATGTGGTGTCACGGTCGTGGGTGCTCCTAAATTGCTCTGTTCAACAAGTTGGGTCCATGCTGCGTTGGGTTTGGGAGCTCAGACTTGTGCATCGCGCCTGCCCAAAGGTGCCTGGGGGCATCTCCTTCCCTAAGGACTCTGTCTTCTGGAGGGACCCCTACTCTGGTGGCACCCTGACTGGCTTAATAAGCCCTCTTGGGACTTGGGAGTGCATCGCTGCAAGACCCCGCTGGAGCCCAGCAGCATTTCAAACCTGCCTGTGGCCATACATGGCTATGGAAACTGCCAACAAGATACTAGGTGCGGAAGAGAGGAAAAGAATGAGAGGAGAAACCTTATTTTTTGGTGAGATGAGAGAAAGGCAGAAATTGTCTTCAGCTCTAGGTCAGGCTCTGGAGAGCTACTTTGATATTTTTCTCCCTCACTAGCTGTTGTAATTCATTTTAGCCTTAAGACTACGTGGGAACAACTTCCCTTTATTATTTCTTAATTCTCCTGTTGGATTTCCAGCTGTGCTATAGTTCAGCAGAATGGTCTGTGAGGAGCAGTGCACCCAGATCTCTCCCTTAAAGCTGTTTCATGTAGTGGAAGATGCAGGGTTTCCACTAGAGCAATACAATTTTCCCATTTTTGAAGACTTACTAGATGTCGTAAAAACTTATCTGCAACAAAGAGTGTATTGTGGAGATCAGCTGATGATAGTTAATCAGACTGTTACACATATTCAAAGAAAGTAATTAATTGTCAGCTATGACTAACAGAAAATTAAATTAGGATAATCATTTGGGAATACTTTTTTTTAAGCAATTTTATGTTGCTTTAACTGTAAAACAGGGACAATTTGAGATGTAATTCAAAATTATTCTTTATTTCTGTCTGATATTTTAAAACTATCTGAATATCTAATGGAAATTATAACATTTCTATACTTTGTTCCTAACTTTCTTGAAATTAATTTTAATGCTAAGCTTCAATTTGTTTTCCTGTGTCAGTTTTAATGGCAACATAGTTACAAAAACTGCCCATTCAGGAGAAAATATATACAAATATTACAGTCTGACTTTTGTAATGGCCTTAAGTGTAGGATTAAGTGGTGATTGTCAGTGTCACTGAACTGAAGAAACTAATACTTAAGATAACTAATACATGTAAAATGCTTTAAAAGATGCAAAAACTTTTTGAAAAATATCCTATTGGATATACTTTTTATATAGTATTTTAAATGGAAGCTATTGTATAGTAAGAACTAAAATGGACTTTTACATGAAGGTCAGTTGTGTAGTAAATTATCCTGTTCGCATGAGCTAGGATAGGAAGAGTAGGAATTGAAGATCGTAGGCTTGCAGTGACACACCAAAAGGTTTCATGGTGGTGTTTGAATAACTGCTGTGAATGATCTGGCTTGGGGAATAATTCTTGAGTAACTAAACAGTGGAAATGATGCAGTGTGACTCTTGAGAACTTCAACAGTTTTTATCTTTTTTTGAGAATAGCTCTGCATACTTGCTAACAATACTTAATGCAACATGGTAGAATAAACAAAACAAATTCTAATGTTGCCAAGCAAAGAGCCCAGTGGATTACAAGGGGAGGTGGGGTGGGAACAGTGATGCTAGTCAGTGGTATTGTTTCAAAACAATACTGTGAAAACTCCGAATGTTTTTCTCTCTCTCTTTTTTTTTTTTTCCTATTTTTCTGTTCCTCTGAAAGAAGGACCAATCAGAGAAAATACCTGAATTCATTATATGGACGGTGGGCTAAGGTTATGCTAGTTTGAGCAGCCGCTTCCCTCAAATGCAGTCGTGAGCCCCACTGTAGCTTGCCATTGGTGATGTGGGGTTTGTGAAGTGCAGGATTTCTTCTTCTTAATTAATCTTGCAAGCCCCTCTTGTATTTGATTGCCAACAGGTTGTGTCCAGCCTGAGCTTCTGCGTTGTTTGACCCTGTTTGTTTACAGCATGGGCCCATTAATAAAGTGCTGTGACTCACAAATGGTGACATCTTTGCTTGGGGGACGATTGGTCAGTAAGTGTGTGTCACCATGTGCCGTGCGGTGTCCCCTGGTCCCCATCAGAGCCCCCCACTGTTGCAGTCTGAGCTCTCTGTAAAACGGATCCTTACTTACTGCTGTTGGCAGTTTTAAGGCGAACTGTCAGTCATCTCAGCTTCAGAAATGGTACTGCTAATCCTAAATTAGACTGTCTCCACCTTTGGAAGGCTTTGAGGGTGTGAATAAGACCATATTCTGTCTTGTCTGAAGTGTCTCAGTAAATGTAGATTGAGGAGAAGCTTCTGTAGTTCGAGCATTTTAAAAATTAACTGAAGGAGTGAGAGTAAACCTTGGAAAGCTTTCATGTCTCGATCTCAGAACAGATACAAATATTTTTTTTTGCTTTTGGTTTACAGCTGTCAGGTTGTTTTCAGCAGCAAGGCACCCATTTTCTGTTTAAGTGGCGTAAGAGGATGTCATTAATTTCATATGTACATAGAGGAGTGTTTAGAGCAGAGGATTAAAACTCTGGAGCTCAGTGAATGAGTCACGTAGAGAGCTCAGGCTTCTCTTAGAACCCCAGCATTGTTTTTCTCCAACCAGACTGGCAGAGAGATGATGTTTGTGGAGAAACTTGAGACCTGCTTATGGGATAATACATTGCTGAAGTGAGAAAAAAGCAGCGTTTTGCTAGCATTGGTCAGTGGAACCAATCTCTAATCGAACTGGCTAAAGGTAGTTTTGGGGTGGCTTGGGTTTATCTGTTTAGATTTTTGATGTGTGCTTTTTTTTTTCCTTCCCCCGCTGTTGCTGTTCTCCTTGAATGCCTAAAAGCTGGTTGTGGAACCACACCTGCCTCGTCCAGCTCAACATGAGAAGAGCATATTCTGCATCTTCTGTCCCATTTGGAGCAGAGCCACAACGATTCAGGCTTTCTGATTAGACAGGGAAATTTTGTCTTCGTCCCGTCTGAGACTGAAACATAGCAAGATTTTGATCTCTTTCTCTTGATTTGAACCAACAGTTGGCTTCAGTTAGGTCACATAAAAGTTAAAAAAAAAACAACCAAAAAACAGAACGTGAAAACTCGGAGATCAAACAGGCATTACTGCATTAATTAAACTGTTTCAATGTTTATGGAATTTAGAATTTGGGAAACTACTATTCTTGAAATGCAAAAATATTTTCTGGTCAAATTGATCTTGTTTATGCTGATAAGAAAGTAGTTTTGATAAGCCTGATTCAAGATTTCTTTCTTACCTGTAGCAATACAGACAGCAATGGCAAGTCTTTAAGACTCTTCTTGCTGTATTTACGACTTCTTTTATGTAAGCAGGAAAAAAATAATCTACTATCTTTTTGGAAGGAGATGCTTGACTATTTACATTTGTTCTTTTAGTTGTTCTTGCAGAATGGATTGTAAAATTTTAAGTTTCTGAGGTACTGATACCACTGTAAGAGAGAAGACTATAGTTTAAAAAATCTGGCAATGTGTGAAGCATTTCTGAAGGGGAAAAAACATAATAAAATCCTTGGGGTTTTTTTTAAGTCTTGATTTTTAAAAAGTGACTATTCATATATTGAGAACTTCTGTGTATAAGCCTCCCACATGCCTGTGGCAGAATATCTTGTAGCATAGTGGGTGGGGTGCTAGAACTGATTTGCAGTTTTCCATAAAATTTCCTAGAAAATAAACCTACTCTCTTATTGCAATGTTTTTCAGATTGTTTGTAAGCCAAATTTTCATGGGTGTGGGTAAAGATGAAATTAGTAGGTTTCTATACTGACTAAGAGTGTAGTTTCAATGACTAAAGTCCCCTGAATATGCTGACACAGTTCTGTAGCTGTGTTTTTCCTTGTGAAATCAGTGGAGGCTGGAGCATTCACTCTGCAAAATATACAGTGGTGGTACTATTATTTTTAAAGTTCTGTGGTTTTTTTTTTTTCAAGACTAATTTTTCTCAAATTAAGAATGAGTTCCATTTTCATATCTGGAATGTGAAGAATGATAGAAGCTGTTTGTATCGTAATACCTAACACTAACAAGCTAAAATGTTAGCAGATAAGTACTTTAAAAATCTTATTAATGTGATTACACCTTTTTAGGAGTGAGTTGTATTTTACAATTTTTGCGGAAGTAAACTTCATTTTAAATTACACACAATGTAAGACTAGAGGACTTTTTTGTAACTTAAAATTTATCTGGCCAATCACTCTTTGAAATTCATACACTTTACAAGGGCGTGACTTATTTCCATGACTTGGACAAAAAAAGGCAATCTAAATATGACTAAGTTCTGCTCTGTAGTTAACTGAACATTCTGAGTACTCCTCAAACTGAAAATAAATTCAGCAGTTATTATTTTTAAAATATTTTAGATACTAGAATCTTCAAACACATACTTTCACAAGTAAATTGATGCTTTATTAAGCACAGCTTGAATTTAGTTTTAAAATTTAGAACTGTAAACAAAATTCTCGCAATATATACAAAGTAGTCTTATGTGAAAGATACTTGTATTTTTAGCTGGTGGGCTCTTCTGAGGTTTAAGGTCTTTTTTTGTCTTGTTTATTAAGACTTAAATGTTCAATTCCTGCAAATCGATTAAAAAATTTTATAAACCTGACAATGTTTAATCTTTATGGCAGTAGTGCTGGAATTCATATAATACAAGTGATTAATGTGGTCCTGAACAGATATTCAGTATTTTTTAGGCCACCGTTTTAGATATCAAACTTTCTGTATAAAACTAGAGAATAATATAAAACTTTTCACAGAATTTATTCTAGAAAAGTGTCCTCAGTTCTTAGCAAAAGCCCCACAAAATCCTGGCCTCTTCCTGCATTTACAAGTGAAGCTGTGAGGCTTTCTGCTTCTCCACGTAGGAAACAGATTACGGAGAACTTCTGAAGTTTGTGCTTAACTCTTAATGATTATTAATTATTTTTTAAACTGTGATTCTGGTTATTCTTAACAGATGCAGTGAACAGAAACACGTAAGTGCATGGTTATCTTTTGGCCAGATAAATTGAAACTTTTTTTCCCCGGTTCTTAATAGACTTCCTCATGCAGCTAAAAATATTGTAGTTAAGTGGGAGCAGGAAATTTCGGTAATAGGTTTCTCTTTACTGTTAAAAGTTGGCTAAAGGACCACGAAACAATAATCACAGAACACTGAATACAAATTAATGGGAATATAGGTTAGATGTTTCTAAAACTAAACCACTGAATTACTGTCTTTTTCCAGTTAGGTGAGTTCCTCCTCCACAGAACTGGCAAGTAGAAGGAAGAGTAAGGTTATTGAGGGGCTGAAAACCGCCAAACTGAGGGGAACAAACCTGATTTGTTTGGTTTTGGGTTTTGGTTGGTTGGGGTTTTTTGGGGGGGGGTTGGGGTTGTTTTCTTTTTTTAGATGCAGTTTTAATCTAGACTTTCTGAGTGGAGGTGATGATGAGAGCAAATGAGCCACTGAAGTGGCTCTGAAATATAAAGTGAACAAAGCGTGGAAGTTTTTTATATGGGGGAGCTGTACTGCGTGCAGTGCCTGGAAATGTTTTTGTGGTGCTTTCTATATGGAAGAACTCAGTATTATGCTACTTTAAATATAACTTTAATCCTGTATATTAATTCAGTAGCTTTATCTTAATTATCTTTCACTATAGTCATCTATCCTAACTCCTCGTGTGAAATGACCTTTTTTTTTTCCACTGCTTGCGTCTTGTGGTATTTGAGAAATACTCTTTGCTACATGACAGTTTCTTTTAAATATTATTTTCGTAGGTTTCTTTCCACTTCCTAAAATTCCACATGACATTCAGGTGATGAATATTCCTCTTTATATTCGTTTTAATAAGTTAAAATGCTAGGTTTTGTCTAACATTTTCTTAATAGTGTGCTCTTTGAATTTTAGACTTCTGGACAAATAAGATGATACATTTGTGCAGGGAGACTCATAATTTAAAAACAAATTGAAAACACACTATAAGCATCTAATATACAAGACAATTTTAAAGACTTTTTTTTTTAATAGCATACCATATCCAAACAGAGTTCTGGGCTAGTAGTGTAAGGGGTCTGGGTTCTTCTGTAGCTTCGATGTGCCTATTTTGTTTCTCTAGAAAAGATGAAAAGTTTACAAAAGCTTAACAAATACTATTTAAAGGCAGTAAAATCTCTCCCCCACAAAATCTGTCTTCTGTGAGCTGTTTAGTATCATTCCGCAGGTTTGGAATTGAGAAGGAGGCTTTGGATATATGGATTGATTCGGTGTAATCCTGCTTTGTGGATCAAGGATTTGTGACAAGTGTGAGTTTTGTCTTTTGACCTTGTGGGATGAGGAAAAGGCAGCATTAGACCCCACTTGAAAAGGAGTCTAATATAGTTTTGGTGAAAATCTGCCTTGGAGAGCCTGATAACAGCTCAGAACTATTTAGAAATTTATTATTTTTCTTCTATGTAAGTTTCTTCTGGTAACATTTTCTCAACTGTTTTCCTGTCAGGAGCAGCTCCTAGATTTCCTCACGCCATTGTCATGGCTTAAATCCTTTTTCTTGGGCTGCAGCAGTGAACGGACCAATTGCAAAACCATTTGTTATGGGCTTGTTCCCTGCTGATGGAGGTCCACTGATTGATTAACTAATAACTAAAAGGGTTAGTTACAAGTTAAGAAAGAGTTGAGAATACTGGATGAGTAGTTAAAGATCTAGACAGCTCACTAGGAACCACTTTTTCTTGTTCGGAGTTAGCAAAGCCAGAGCCTCGAAATCACAAGAGCAACTTAACCAGAACTCACCACATCCTGGGATGGCTGCTGTGATGAGGGCAGAGACCAGCTGAGATTAACTGAGGCATTTAGTTTGCTGTCAAGGTTTCTTTATAAGACTACACATAGGCTACATGATCTTTTTTTCTTTCTTCATCATTGTGATGAATTTCTTTAAGGCATTTATTGGTGGACTTTTGTTCTGTAAAGATGGACTAAACATTAGAAGGTAGCAAAATACACTCTTAAAGCCATTCCAGAAATTACAGCAAGGTTATTTACACAAGCTAATTAATAAAGTAAGTTCTGTGGTATAAAAATGAGCCCAGGATGGTGGGAAACTTATCTCTCCTTTCACAGGAAAGTTTGGGAAGGGAAGATCCTGAATCACTGTAGTTAGCAGGGCTTGAGAATAGAGTTTGTATCTCTCATATCATTCACCAAGTTGTGTAATTTGCGCTATAAGCTAAAAGCCTACTCTTGGTACTTTACTACGATGAAATACAACTCACTTTTGGATTGAAAGCGTGTTTTGTTGTCCCTCCCATAAATGCTTTACGAGACAAACTGCGCGATTAGTTAATATCAGTTCACGAACTTCATGATCAGTTTAGGCAGTGATGCCTCTGTAAGAACTTGCTCCTCAGAATGCCCTTCATTACTGGTTTTTAGAAGGTAGGGCACCTCAGAGCTTTTCCTTGCTATGGGGAAAAAGATGGGAGAACTTGTGATGGACCGTGTAGGCAACGACATGCAGGTTTACGACATGAGAGAATGGAGACTTGCCACGTTACCGACTGTCGCTGTCTGGGTCTGTATTCATTCCCTAGTTCCCAGTAGGAAAGTCTTTTGAAATAAATTTGGGTTATCTTATACTTAGTCTGGCAACAGGTCAGGTACCTAATATGTAATTGAAATCTACTTGAAAAAAATAATTTCTCAGATCTTTAATTTTGGAAATGTACAAACTCTTAGTAAATTACTTTAAATATTTAAGTGTTCTTACCAAGTTGGAAGGCTTCAGAGAAGCACTTAAGCATTAAAAATGCATTTTAATGTGGGATATTTAGCTCTTTTACATTGTTAATGTCAATGGGAATAGGTAACATGTTAGGGTTGGTTTTTTTGCTAAGGATTTTGCAAATTAGTTACAGTGGTAAGAATGTGAACGTAAGTGTTTGTAAATTAGAAATGATACTGAGACTGCTTTTTAGTCAGATTTGTAGAAAATGTAACTAGTGCAGCACAGTCCAGCATATGTGGTTAAGTGTTTTGCATATTATTGTATATAACTGCATTGATATTTTAGTTTTTTCCCCTCTTTAATTCATCGATGTGTTAATTTAAAAAGTACTTTGAAAATAGAAATCAAAAATTATAGTAAATGTAGTTTTTTAAACTACTAAGAAAAATGCCTTATCCTGAGGATTATTTCATGGTTTTGTGCTGCAGCAGAGGAATGCAGTGTGTGCTGTATTTAATTCTTTGTTCTGACATTGAGATATTACATTTTTGGTTTGAATATGTAGGTAAATACATCTGCTTCCTTACTGGAATATTTTGATTTGTTACTTTGCTTTTTTGTTTCGTTCTTACTGTTAGTATTGAAAATAGATTTGTCCAGGTTTGTGTTTTTAGTAAATAGCCTGCAGGCTCTTTTGTGGTATTTACATAAAGGAAAGAGCTTACCAATACCAACACTTTTAAGCCTGGCATTTGCAGAAATGTGTAGAGGTGATGGTCACCTCTTGGACCCTCTTTCTTTATATGTTCCTCCCTCCCAGAAATCTTATTTCAGTAGCTCACTGAGGCTCCTGATGGTGGTCATTAGTTTAAGGTTCCCATGGAAAACTGCCTTTTTCTTTAAAACAGATTTTAGGAGCAGACCTACGGGCAGTTGCTAGTACTAACTAAAAAATTGTTTATTTGTGCTAGAAAAACAAACCCCACAGAAACCAGAATGCCAAGCTACAAGTATTTATCCACTCAAAACTCAACTTTATTTTCCAATGTGCTGGACTAACTCTTCTTTTTTTACTTAACAAAAATCTGACCTAAGTCTATATTCTGCGGAGGTAAAAATCCTTCCTAAAAAGAACAGGCTACCCTTGTTTGTGCTTAAAGTGAGAAATGAGCGGTGCGGTGTGTGCTCTGATGGCTGGGGCTGGGGCTGAGCGAGGAGATGCCCAGGCCCTGAAGCTGTTATAACTCTTGTAGAGTGAAAATAGTGGGGTAGTCTCAGTGGTATTTTCCCTTACTATTTCTTCAATAATTCAAGAACTGTAAAGGAAGATTATGAGTAAAATATCAGACCGGATAGTTTGTGCCCAAGGCATATTTTAAGTTGTTTACAGTATACTTATGAGCCTAAACCATGGCCAGTGTGATTTAATAGCTTCATGTTACTTGTACACAAAGTATTTTAAATTTATTCATTTATTTATTTATTTATTACTTGACTAATTTCAAAACCGTTTTCCTCCTGAAGGAGTTAATGAGGGAGAAACTTGGAACCAAATTAAAGTTACAAGTTGAACTGGGTTTCAGGAAAATAGCTGGAGTGTTGAGTTGTACTTATTCACAAGGAGAACAAAAGAAATGTCTTTCTCATAGCTCCGCACGAGGCCGATGCTCGTACAGAAACGAAGCATCTCGAATCACAGCATCGAGCTCCCTCCTGTAGAGTGTGCCGACAGTTAGAGCCCGCTTAATTATTTATTTGAATTGCTGAAACTCCTCAGTTCAGATCCATGTGACTGTTTCCTGAACTCACTGTGATCTCTGAATGTGAGGAGCAGATGCCTCTGCCGGCTGAGCAAACGGTGCTTGTGAAAGGCTTCTTTCTGGTCAAACGGCAGATACATCCTGCAGGCAGCCGCACTGCTGTCCTGCTCTTTGGGAGTCTTCCAACAGAGAGAAGCGCTGGGAGGCTGTGTCAGGGACAGAGGGTGGAAACCGAGGCGTGGGGCAGTGCTAGGAAGTGAGAGCGATCAATAAAACCAGAAAGAAGGAATACCCAGCAAGTGCTTTGTCAGATGCTTTCTATACTGCTCGTGCAGGCTCCGTGCTATCTCGTGTTGGCGGGGTTGCATGTGTGTGTCTGCGTGTGATGGGGCTGCAGCTGTGCGGCCTCTCCTCTCCTGCCTTCCCCCAGATCACGGCTGTGTCTGACACCAAAGCACTGTCACTTAAAAAAGAAATTGGTATTTATAACTCGGTGTATTCTAATCAAAGAGAGAGAATTAGGTGGTGAGATAATGTGTGTAAAACACTTAGCATCTTGAACACCAACGGCTTTTCCTGTGAAACACATGCTGTGAGGAGGGAAATAAAGCTTAAGTGCAAATATTTAGAATACGTGTATCTTTATTTTAATTCACGAAGACTAGCTGAAAAGCACAACTGTCTGTTTTTCAGAAAATGAGAGAAGTATCAGTGTGAGTAATGGAAGTGTCTTGTTTATTAGGATGCACCCATCCTCTAACTACAGCAGTGTCAGAAAAATTTGCATTTTAGGGTCATAGTATATTTTCACCTTTCAATGCTCTGGTGTTTTATACAGATGAACTTAAAGACCTTGTAAGATATTTACTGCAAAAGGATGCTTGTATTAAATCACATTTGCAATGCTAAACATACTCTGTGATTTTCTCAGCTTCCTTCCTTCTCAAAGTTACAGTAAATAGTAACTCAGTAATCTATTCCTGTGAAGCAATCTTCTTTTATATATTCTCCACTCTTTTGCATTCAAAAAACTTCAGTAGCTTCTATTTGATCCTTTTGATTAATCGCTATGTTGGAGGAGTAGTATTTCTCTTTAGGAGTCTTAAAGATTCATTGTAATCCTTTTTTTTTTCATCGTTTCTGTATGTTAGCATTATTTATGTCATTTGAATTAATATAAGTCTCTTCTGTATTTTTCAGGTTCAAGCCATTTTTTCCATTTCAAGCATTGCCACCTGATGAATATGAAGATCGAGACCTCTGTATACAGGATTTTCTGTTGACAGAAGGTCGATTAAAAGTCACATTAATTGAATGTACGAGGTATGTTTTGTGGTCTTTTGCTCATACCTTAAGCCAGCAAGTACTCGTATTTCTGAAGTTTGTAGCAATTATAGCTGTAGGCCTGTTCTGATTCATGAAGTAGCAACTTTGGTCTTGCGATTGTGCTCTAATTGGAAATTTATTTTTTTTAAGTAAAAATGAACAAATTAAAGTTGCAGTAAGTTTCTGAGGCACTTCTGTGGGTGTGCTTTGGCCTTTCTTCCAAATATTGCCTGGTTACAAGCTAATCTGTGCCTCGGGTTATTTGTTGTGTTGTGTTTTTTTTGTTTGTTTGGGACACCAAGTTATGAATCTCTTTCCAGGACAGCGTAATTGTTGTAATTATCCTATTGTATTATGTTGCAAGCAAAGGGAAGTAATTGTTTCATTCAGTTTTACTTAGATTAATCAAAATAACTTTTATAAGGCATTATTTATTATCTTTTTCTTGAACAAAATAACAGAAAGAAAATCTACTTCATTGAAAAGTATTCTCTTTAAAGCTGGAGAAAAGGTGTGTGGGCTCTTGGTTTGTTTGGGGTGTTTTTTGTCAGACCTCTTAATTCTCGGTTTATGTTAGATCTTATCCAAGTAGTGATTAGGCTTTGATCTAGTTGTGTGCTGTTCTGTTCTTTATGAACTAAACTCTGATTTGCAGCAAGGCTTTTTGTATTTTTGCCTTTTATTTTTTTAACCTGTTCTTTTCATTGCTTGTATTAACCTATGAGTCCTCTTTGTACTTTCTTTGTGTAGCCTTGTGCAAGTGTTTGAACTGCATTTGCTGTACTAATGTGGTTTATCAGTGCCATGGATTCCCCAAAGATATTCTTCTGCTTCTAGGGATTATGTGGGCCACAGCAGTGAGTACTTCTTTGTAGTAACATCACTGCAGTCTCAAATCTTGGTCCAGTAGTGTGTTCATTTGTATTATAAGAGGACCCCAAAGAACTACCTTAAGTTGTGTGCAGTTCTTGCTTTGGAAAGTGGCCTTTCAAATACTCTGCCTTTCCTGGATCTGAAACACTGTGTAACATCACCAACGTATCACTAGAGTGGTGTTTCTTTCCATTACATTTAGAAGCCAGATTGCTCGGTTTGACATCATCATTTGACCTCTCGGTGTTTTTCAGCTGTCACAGATGCTTATCAGATGGCTGAGAGAGGATGCAGTTGCTGGCTTGTCAGGTCTTTCAAGCGTCAGGTCTGACTTAATCTGGCTGGTTTATGCAGCTTGGAGTTTCTTGACACGCACTTGAAAATTATGGCTCAACAGACACTTCTCAGTCTGACTCTTGGTCCCGTAATAATTGCTCAGATCTTCACGTGTCCGATCCTTTTTGAGCTAAACAACTCCAACTGCTGTCCTTAGAGTCCCCCTGGCAGTAAGCATTCTTGCTTGCTTTGCACCTGAAGAGAGGATTTTAGTACTGAAAGAAGAAATATGCAACATATATGAAAGTAATAATGACAGAATTTCCCATTTTCATCACCACGGTATGTGAGCCAGTGGGAAAGTTGCCTGGGAGCATTCTCAGTTGTTCTTTGGTAGTGCAGTGCTGCCTGCTGAAAAACAGAGATTTTTTCACTCATGGCTGCTATAGGGACCTGAAAATTTTTCTTGGCAATCATTCTCGTTCCAGAAATGAAAGATCACTTTTATTTCTGTGTGGGCTTCAGTTTTGCTCAGTGCCCCCCCAAAAAGTTTTGTTTTTCTCTCAGTACAGTAATTATTCTTTTTGCCCTTTTTTCTTTTCTAATTGCAGGCTTGACTATATCAGTTGTCATGCTATTGAATGAAAAATTAACTTGCACATTTTAAGAAGTAAATTAATGAAAGTTGTCATGCTATTGAATGAAAAATTAACTTTTGCACATTTTAAGAAGTAAATTAATGAGAGGATGAGAACTTTGGTGTAAATAATAGGGAATATGTTTTGCAATTTTTTATCTGACCAGTTGAAAATGTAAGTTTTCTTGCATAAGTGCAATGCCCTTACAGAACCCCATGCAAAACTGCTGTTGTCATTACCTGAAATTTTAAGGAAAAGGGAAAACACAAAGCAACATGCTGTTAAACTGTTAAACTGCCTATAAACTTAAATTATATTAGGTGAGAATACTCTTTCAAAGCTATGCTATCAGGTGGGCTTTCTAAATTAGCATTTGTTTCAATAGGAAAGCTTTGTGGACAAGGAAATTTTCCTACGATAGTTATTTAGTAAAATACCACAGAGTGTACCTGAGACTGCTTTGTCAAATTTGGAGTTTTATGGATTCTTTTTCTTTTGTCTTCAAGTGGACTTCAACTCAAGTGTGCGGCAGTGGCATCTTTAAGTACGTGAATATTGTGTCTGCTTTTGACATTCCTAAGATCTGCTTATTGCAGATTTTAAAATACTTGCAAATGGAAAGACCATGGTTGAAATAAAAAAAATTAGGAAAGGATTGTAAAGGAAATTAAATTCAGCTTGCTTTTACATACCTGGTAATAAATATTACTAAAGGTTGGTGTGTGCTTTGCCTGCTTATACCAGATTCGTGCTAGATTTGTGGATCAATAATTTAGCCTTTTCCTACAAAAAGCAGGAAACCTGGTAACTTTGTTATTCATTCTCCTTTCTGGAAGACTGTAAATACTTGCTGAAGTTCTTGGCTTGGCCCAGCTCCGAGTTGAGGTGACCACAGCCTCCACGTGCTTCTGTTCTGTATCACACACTTCGTGTCTTGGAGTCCCCGCAGGTTTTGAACTGAAAAGCAGGACAGCTACAAGCAACCATTTTCAAATCCACAGCTCCTTCTCTACCTCATGCTCACTTGCTACAGGGAACCATCCAATTTATAGTTGGCAAAGTAAGAGAGAGTGACTTTCTATATGCACCTTTTAATTACTCAGGTGGTAATTTAATCCTGTTTCTTTACTGATCTAGTTATAGCTGGGGTTTTAAACTTTGTTCCAGGATGTCTTTCACACATCCCTTCATAGTGATTCACAGGCTTGTGCTCTGTAGGCCATCAGTATGTCCTTAATACACAGTTGTTGTGGGTGGTTGTGACACAATCTTAATGCCAGTTTTTATCTGCAGCTGCATTATAAAATGCATTATCTCTGTTTGTGTGCTTATGGATGTATTATTCAAACAAAAATTTGCTTACTGTGGTAGCAGTTAAAAATGTCCCCTTTGTCTTTCTAAAATTACATATGGAATTCCAAACTCCAGTGTGAAGAACTCTTCCAAGTATTAAATCTGTAGTTTTGCTGTCTTGTGATACCCTTCTTCAAGTCGGATGTTGGAAACCTAATGTAAGGTGAAATCTCATTATGGCTCATTGTTTTTCTTGTGATTTTTACGATACAGTTCTGGTTGGAAATTGTTTTATTCCTGTTCCTAAGCTACCACCTGTCCTTGTTGTTCTTAGTTCCCACAAGAACAAGAGAGCTAAATAGCTACTGTGTTGATAATTTAGCAGGACAGTAAGTACTGCTGAAAAACTCCTAAAAAGTGTGTCTAGATGACCAGAACATGAACTATATGCAAGTGATGATCAGCTGTGGAAAGACTGAACTTGATTCTAATGAGAAACTGCTGTGTAGGGTCCTGCATTTTCGTCACAGCAACCCCATGCAACGCTGCAGGCTTGGGGAAGGGTGGCTGGAAGGCTGAACGGCGGAAAAGGACCTGGGTGTTCTAGTTGACAGCCGGCTGAACATGAGCCAGCAGTGTGCCCAGGTGGCCAAGAAGGCCAACGGCATCCTGGCTTGTATTAGAAATTTTGTGACCAGCAGAAGAAGGGAGGTGATTGTCCCTCTGTACTCAGCACTGGTGAGGCCGCACCTTGAGTACTGTGTTCAGTTTTGGTCACCTCAGTATAAGAGAGATCTTGAGATGTTGGAGCGAGTGCAGAGGAGGGCAACAAAGCTGGTGAAGGGCCTGGAGAACAGATCTTATGAGGAGCGATTGAGGGAGCTGGGTCTGTTCAGTTTGACCAAGAGGAGGCTGAGGGACGATCTCATCATGCTCTACAGTTACTTGAAAGGACATTGTAGAGAGGTTGGTGCTGGTCTCTTCTCACAGGTAATTAGGGATAGAACCAGGGGGAATGGTTTAAAGTTGCAACAGGGCAAGTTTAGGCTGGACATTAGGAAGAAAATCTTCACGGAAAGAATGGTCAGAAACTTGAACAGACTGCCTAGGGAGGTGGTTGAGTTGCCATCCCTGGATGTGTTTAAGTGTCGCTTAGATGTGGTGTTGGGTGATATGGTTTAGGGGTGAACTTGTAGTGTAGGGTTAATGGTTGGACTCGATGATCCTGAGGGTCTTGTCCAACCTGAATTGTTCTATGATTCTATGATTCTACTCAGAAGCCAACTCCTAAAAGCAGAACAAGAAAGCCACATAGGGTTGCTGGGGAAGGCTTAAAAATAAGCAAAGATGGTATGTTCGTCAGTTCACGTCACCTTGAACAAACTTAGTCTTGTCCCGACAAAGTGCCTAAGCAGTTGATTCTAGACTGGATTTCTGCTTAGAGGAATCAAATCAATAGTGTCTAGACAAATGAGTGCTGAAGGTCAAGCTGGAGATGAGGTTGACAGCTGCTGCTTGCAGCAAACCTTCCACCTGAGGGTGGGGTTGCAGGATACAGCCACTCATTCCGAACTAGAAACAGTGGACACTTTGTAAAGCAGGTGTGCTGGGTACCAACCCCAGTGGGATCTTCCCCTGGCGTCTCTCCTGGGCATTCACGTGCTCAGCTAAAAAGCAGTAAAACAGACTCTTCATAGAGAGACGCAGAAGAGAAATATTTATTCGCCTCTCCTTGCTGCAATGCAGGTTAGAGAGCTGTCATAGCCAGAGGTATGTTCCCTTGGGATTGACGTAATTTTACCTATTCTAATTGTTGGTGACAGTCATTTTCAAAAGCTTGACTTAATTTTTGAAGTATATTTGCTATGTATCTCCACATCTGGAAGACTAGACACTTTTCAATCATACATATTTAACTTAGAAATATTATTTAAGAACATCAAGATAAACAGAAATCTGACGCTTTTTTCCAACAACTTTTGTCTATATAAAAGGCTGTGTAACACATCACAATCACAAAGAAGATACGTAGGATGAAAATCAAATGTGTCAAATGTATCTAGAAAGTTGGAGGGAGGGGAATTAAAATCTAATAGCTCTTTTGAAAGAGCAAGGTTCGTTTGAGTTATTTATCTGCTTCCAGCTACTGTGAGAAGCTGTGTACAACTTTATTGCCATTCTATTGCCTAAGGTTTATTTGTTTTTTTTTCTTTTAATAGTACTGATATCTACCTGAAAAACTTTATAGCCTTCTGGAACAGGGTGTGTTGCATGAAGAATCCCTCTGTCATTATTATGAATGTTACAAAAAATTACAGATATGAGAGGGTCCCAGTTTTGTCAAATAGAAAGAAGCAGTTGTAAACTGTGACTTTAATCTGCAGTAACACTCTCTTGAACCAAGAGCTGCAGCATATTGTGATGTTTAGGACAAGAATAGAAGACTCTTGTGGCTATTGTTGCTTTTAAAAAAACCAAATTATTCTTTTATGGGAAAATCCTAGTCTGCTGATTGAACGCTTTATTTTAAAAAAGGAAGCACAATAGCAAAAAACAACCAAACAAACCCTTCAAAGATACCCTCAAAACACCCACCCAAACCAAACAATCCCACCTTCCACTTAAAAAACCTCACAGAACACCCCACCCAAACAACCCTCCCAGCTAAAAAATGTAAATTATATTTTATATTTATGAAGTTCTTCCACTAGAGGGTGGCAGTGTCTTTCCTTTGGTGTAAGGCCGTGCCTGTTGAATCTTCTGTGTGGCCTTTTCTGTGTGTACAGGTTAATAATAATAATAATATATGAATAGATGAATAATAGATAATAAATGAAGAATGGTGAGTTTAGTATTAAATCTGGGATATACATAACAGTATTACAATTCTTACCGTACGCTTTTCTATTTCAGGTTACTTATGTTTGGATCCTATGACAGGGAAACGAATGTTCATTGCACGATGGAGCTGAGCAGTAATGTTTGGGAAGAAAAATCAAGAAGTTCTATTAAAACGGTAAAAAAGGGTATAATCTTTGCATATTGTGGTATGTCTTATGCTCTTAGTACATTGTCTAGAAAGAGTATATCTTTGGACAATCGAGTGGGTAATATAGCAGAAAAAGACAACCTTGAGACGTAGCAGACCAATCATTTAGTTTTTAAATCCCAAATATTTCACCATCAAATTGACATGTATGGATAACATCATGTTCAGTTGTCACAGCTGTGATTGAAAAGGTACCTGGTTTGAATATGCTGTCAGCTGTCTGTCTACATTAAACCAAGTAGTGTCAAATTTTTCTAGTCCCGTTGTGTTTGGATAGGGCAACGTTTAGAAAAAGCTGATTCGCCTGTCTTTCACTGCCCTGCGGTGTATTCCCGTCTGATGTGGGTGTTGAAGACATGTGGGATCAGGGCAGCTTCTCTGACCAACTTCCTCCTTTTCTCCTGCATTTTGTGAAAACGGAGGCAATTGGCATAGATCTCTTTTTTTAGACCGTATGAATCCTACCCTGTCTGCTAAAGAAAACTACTTCAAGTGTCTGCAAATACAGAGAATAATTTTAAGTTAATCTTTTACTAATTAACATAGTTGATAATATGAGTTTAGTAGCATACAGCCTACAAATTGCCTTTTTTTTCATTTTTTGGGGAGTTTGATTGTGTGTGAGGATGTTACCTCTTTTAAAAATTTACTTTTCTTCTTCAAACAAGAGGTGGAATGTATGAAAGAGCCTTTCAGTTTCACATTAGAGTGATATTGTGGTACTTACCTTATTGAATTGGACTTTTATGCTGAGCAATAAGTAATGTGTTTATTGGAAGACAAAACAAAAACACCAGAAGCTTTAAAAAGACTTTGTTAATAATTGGTTTAATGCAAAAAAATCACTGGGACAAAACTCAGTGTCCTGTGTTTTACTCTGCTGTCTGAGTACAACTAGTTGTAAGCCCTGTGCTTTTGTTTTATGTGGCTGGAGTGGTGGCTGGAGACCAGCATCGTTCTTCCACTGGAGCAGCAAGAATCCAGATTTTCAGTGTCTCGTTCAGTTTCTGCAATTAAATTCCGCTTTGCATTGTTTTAAAAACTTCTTGTAACAAATGCTGTGATACTTGTTTTCAGCTTACTGTATATTATGTTTTGCCAAAAAGGGTGTATGGCTGCGCAACATGGAGAAAAAGCCTCTTTTTGTTGTCTCAGCTGCTGTGTTCTTGGTCAAATGAAAGATTTGAAGGGAGGGTAGATGTTCTCTAGAGAGAGGCGCTTTCTTAGGAACCCATAAAACTGGGTGGCACTTAGCTTTCTGAGTGTCAGGGAGATGAGAAGCAGCGAGCCTGCAGCTGCAGAACAGACAACACACTTGAGAGAAGAACTTTCCCGGAGCGTGGTGCAGCAGCCAAAGCTCCTGGAAAGCCATGGCGACCCACGGCTGCGTTCTCCAGAGCTTGCTCTGTCTTGGCCCTATGTGTACCTGCTCCTAAGGTGGGTTTATGTGATTATGAGTTAGCCTTGTCAGCTCCCTGAGTGGGTTTGCTTCCTGATAGCTCCAGTGGAAAGGAAAAGGCAGGATGGGATGGTGGCACCTCCAATTATTTTAAGCATGTCACCAACAGAAGTGATGGTATAAAGCATTCCAGTGGTCCTGAGAGGAATTACTGAGTTAATTTAACTCTAGAGGTTGCTAGACTAGTCTAGCAACCTCTAGAGTAGAGGTAGATTTGAGTAATTTGTTTTCAGACCTTTTTGCTTAAGCTGTTCTACGTATAAGCTTTTAATTTTGTTTAACTTGGTCTAGTTTGTTTTGATCTAAAGGTTTAAACTTCCTTGCATGATCACGTAAAGATAAGGTAGGAGCAATTCAGGCTTGGTGGTATGGCCAGTTCATAGTCTTAGTCCTTTCCTAATAATAGTAAATACTTCAAAAATTTTCCAGGAATAAGCAATACTGCCAGCTTTAAAAACAGGCAAACAAGAAACCCAAAACAGCCACACAAAAAAACCCTGAAACAAAACAAGAAAAACCCCACCCACAAAAATCCCAAATAAACAATTTCAGAGTCTTGACCAGTTCCTTTGAATGCTTACTCATGTGAATGATGTTTTTTGTTTGTTTTTTTTGGGGGGAGGGATAAGCCATGTATGAAACCATACACTGGTTTATGTTCCAGCAGTGTAGGTCGCAATACACTGATTTACCATTATGCTTCCCTGGACAAATTAATTTGTGCTAATTTTTAGATAACTTAGAGTGGCAATATTGAAATATATTCTTTTAGACACTAACAACAGGAGAAGAAAGAAAAAACTCTCTGCAGACAGTCTGACACGGGTGTGTTTGTGACAGCAGGTGGCAGTAGGACTAAACTGATGGAGGGTGGAATGGCTCCTTTTTAAAGCTACGAAGTATTAGGAGTGAGATTCTCAAGAACCTCGTCTTCCATTTCGGCATCTAAAAAGAAATGGCAGGTTTCTAAAGCTCCTGAAGCTTTTGGCTCTTCGGGTATCTGTGTTGCGCTCAGTCCTTCGTTAAGCTTCCCTCAAACGCCTCCTGCCAGAGAGCAGAGGCTCCTGGATCTGAGCTGCTGCATCTTTAGCTCTGCTGTCAGTACGAAGAATTCACTGTGCTCAAAAGAAAAATCAAGTCAAGTTATAAAATGTTAGATTTCTCACTGAGCTGCAAGAGTATTGCCAAAGATCCTCAACAAAATAAGGGTTGCTAACACACTTAACACTGAAATTTAGTTTTTTTTCTCAGGAATTATAACTGTGTGAATAATTAAACAGGAAGCTATAAAGACAAAAAACCACATCGTGATGTTTTAAAAAAAAAAATTTCACTTGTACCTTTAATTGTGATGTTTAGCTCTAATACAATGCTAGTGATAAGGCAGCAGATTGTGATACTCGATATCATTCTAATATTAAATCCTTCTTTCAATGCTCACATGTGCAATTATTATTTAAGATGAATCTGTTAGAATAAAAGAACATGTCGGAATGATAGACTAAGTTTAAGTGAAAAGTAGAAAAATACGTTCTGATTTAAAAGCGTGTAATTTTTGTAAGTGTCACATAGGCATGACAGCACATCCTCTGATTCAGACTGTGTTCCACAGTGCTGCTGAGGAAAATTCTCATAACTTTCTATGCTTCCTGGTGTTTTAATTCTTTTTATTATGTTAGCAGTAGAGATAAAAGATTAGACAGGTTTAATACCTCATAATGAATTTTGGCGAGACTTTAATCTGGTCCCATTATTTATGGAACATCAGTAGATGTCAAAATTGATTTGGAAAAAAGATGCTGTATTAGTGAATGTATCTAGAGCATTATTGAAGTGTCTGTTATAATACAAAGGTGTCTCAGGCTTCTGTTTATCAAATCAATCTGAAAGACCAATAAGAATTCAGAGAGGTGATTTGGCACATTCCTGTGTGACACATGTAAACATTCTTACATATCTTAATTAGTAGTACGTGCTGCTGGAATTTACATTAGTAATCACTGTACTGCTATGTACAACTTAATTATGTGTATGGATAGGATGTGGTAATTAGCATTAGCAGCGTTATATTACTGACAGGTGTTCTGTGGCTAAATAATTAGATATATGCCTGTAGATATTAAATGGAAACTGTGTCATAGATGTGAATGGTTATGTCCATCTAGCTGCCGGTTAACAATATCAGACTGATTTCTAAAACCAAAAACAATTGTTCTATTTTTCCTTGGAGCCTATCTGCTTAGAGTGGACCCAGCCTTGTTCCACCTGGCGAGAATCTCGCTGCCGACGTTACCTGTGCCAGCACTTCACGTGCAGTGTTGTGAAAGAATAACAGTTTTTCAGCAGAAACTGAAGTTGCTCTAGGAATAAAAGGAAAATAGAGTCTGCTATCCTTAAAAATCACAAAGAATGGCCACGGAAATGATCTTGAAGTATTAGTAGCAGACACCTCGAGGTAGCTTTGTGACTGTAAGTACCCCTTACGTTGCCTCTGCAATGCCTTGACAGCTCTGTGGACACTCAGCTGGCCCGAACGTGGCAAGTGCTGGCGCCTCCTCTGGTTCTCGCACTGTGGAGAAGAATGAACTGAGAGTTTAGTTGTGTCAAAATGAGAATCCTGTTTCTTAGGAACTGCTCTGCATATCTTGGCCATCTTGCCTTTCTTTAGGTACTGATTTTTCTGACAGATAAAAATGTAGTTTTCTACAAATTGTAGAGACTATTGCAAGTAGATTGGTATCTTCTGATACTCTTATACCCAGGCAGCACGTCCAAACTCTGAATGGCCTGTACTTGATTGTGTGAATGGGAAGTGATGGGGGAGAGGTGCTCCACCACTAAACAAGATGTATCCATTCCAAGTTTTAAGTCTTTCTTTTTTTTTGTGGAGATTCAGGAGCACAAAAGAATCGTTATCCATCTTGAAATAGGTTAGATAATCTAAGAAAAATCTGAGGAAACACCTTTAAATTCTGCTTTCAACTAATACAGTGTCTGAGGTGGTACTGTAGGAATAGCCATGGTTTTCTATTCCTAAAGGTAGTAAGTATTGGGGATTTTTTGGTGGTGGTGGTTTGTTTGGTTTTTTTAAATTTTCGGAACCCCCTTCTGTAAATACTTACTTAATACTAACTAAATTTTAGCAATACAGAAATTGCATTTCATATTCTGCAAAGTAAAAATTTCCATCTAAATTGTCATCTAAAACGCCATATCTAATAGCCTGTAGGATTTACTTCTGCAATATTTGTCTCAGGAACTTGCAAATATCCTCTAGACTAAATAACAGAAAGAACTGAAGAATTAAGAAAGGCATCCCACTACTTTTTTCAGAATTGTGCTTGACATTTTCCCATGTTCATTCTGAACATTGTGGTCAGTTCTGGAATAACTGAAGGGGAAGATCGGAGGCAGTGGCTCTCAGTATTGTACTCTGAATTTGTGAGCATGCATACATCCCTTTTTTGGCGAGGTTATCCTGATGGATATGGCCTTAATGGTAACTTTGAAATTGCTGTAGGCAAGCTGGTTGGTACCTGTTTATAAAAACAAGGCAATATTTCTCAGCCTTTCATAAAACTAAATTTCCTTTACGAGGGATTGAAGGGAAACTTAAAGGTATTCCAGTACTGTAACATATGAATGTAAAATAAGAAATAATGTAAATCAAATCCAGCACCTTCTGAAATGAGTTGCCTGAAGATACTAATCAAAATTTAAAGCAACTCTGAAACATTAATTTTTAAATACGTGGAGGTAAATGCCTCATGGATGGCATTTCATTATTGAACAGCCTGCCATTTCAGCATTTAATCCTGTCAAAAGAAAGGAGGAGGATTAAAGCAAGAGCAGCTTTTTGAAAATGTCACTTTTTATGAAAATTCATAATCTTGTAAAATTTGATAATATTTGTAAATACAGTGGGGAATAGTTCTGAGATTTGTGCTTTATGTAACATTCTGTAATCCGTCTTTCAAATAAACTTGAAGGCCACACGGATTTTTTCAGTCTCACACTAAACATTGAAGCTTTTTGACCTGGGGCTTCAGAAAGCTTTTCTGTGATTTAATGAGACCCTCTAGTTCTACTGCTCAGAGACTACTGAATGTGAACATAAAAAAAACACCAACAACACCACAAAACCCAAAACTCCATAATGCCTTTCCGAGTACATGTTCAAGTAGTTGTTTAGAATGAGATGTCATTGCTGTAGTCTCAGCCTGACCTGATACAAGCTGCCTGTTTATAAATGATTCGGAAGCTATCGTGCACCGCGTCCTCGGGCATATATACCCTCCCCTGGGACAGGGAGAGCTCGCTGCACTGTTGTGTTTGGCAGCACAGTACTAATAGATCATGTGCAAACTTCCCTTTCATTTTTCTGGGTGTTTTTTTTTCTTTGAAGGCTCCTCATGCAACTGCCAACCTGTAGTGCAGATTCTTTGAGTTACCTTTTAGTTGCCGATTTTCCGTATTGTCCTGATAGTACTCAGTTTGAATAGTGATTGTAAGCTTTTGTTGCCATACTTTTTAACTTACAATGTTGTATTTAAAATACGAAAGTACTAAGTAAACACAAAATGACATCTTTTCCTTGAAAATCTTTTAAAGCTAAGATGGGCACACTGTTTTAGTGTGTCACTAGGTGTAGTGCTGATGTTTGGGATTTTTGGTGTTGAGTTGTTGGGGTTTTTTTGTGCCTGTGCGTTCTTGTTGTCTGTTCTGCAGCATGTCCAAATATTTGATCCAGGGAAGAGTTTTAAGTAGATTTTAGAGCAGCTGTGTTTCTCATTTGCAAAGAAACTGATTTACAGTGATAGCTGATCTTGCGAAGTAAATAGATGGTTGATGCATGAAAGCTAACTTTGTTTGTATAAACAGTATGGCCTATTGTAACAGAGATAACTGTGTTTTATTGACTGGAGTAAACAGGATGGTTTCTGGGTAATGACTTTCTAAACTATTTTGTTACATCCTATTACACAGAATCCCAGAATGTCAGGGGTTGGAAGGGACCTCAAAAGATCATTCAGTCCAGCCCCCCTGCCAGAGCAGGATCACCCAGAGCAGGTCACACAGGAACGCGTCCAGATGGGTTTTGAATGTCTGCAGGGCTCTGTCACCCTCACAGTGAAAAAGCTTTTCCTAATGTTTTTGTGGAACCTCCTGTGCTCCAGCTTATATCCGTTGCTTCTTGTCCTGTCATTGGACATCACCGAAAAGAGCCTGGCTTCGTCCTCCTGACACTCCCCCTTGACATATTTACAAACATTTACGAGGTCACCCCTCAGCCTCCTCTTCTCCAAGCTAAAGAGACCCAGCTCCTTCAGCCTTTCCTCATCAGGGAGATGTTCCACTCCCTTCATCATCTCTGTGGCTGCGCTGGACTCTCTCCAGCAGTTCCCTGTCTCTCTTGAGCTGAGGGGCCCAGAACTGGACACAATATTCCAGATGTGGCCTCGCCAGGGCAGAGCAGAGGGGCAGGAGGACCTCTCTCAACCTACTGGCTACTCCCCTTCTAACACAGCCCAGGATGCCACTGGCCTTCTTGGCCACGAGGGCACATTGCTGGCTCATTGCTGATTTGAAAGTGACTTTGTACCCAGTAATATTTACCCCTCTTTCAAGTGTGGCTGAACATGATTTAAGTCTCAAAAATAAAAATTTTCCTGAAAACAAAGAGCTAGAGATGGAAGGGCAGACAGTGGCAGAAAGTGATATGGGAAGCTGGTAACTCCTGGCACAAAAGCAATTTGGTGTGAGTCATGGTGCATATTCTCTCATTGAGCGTGTGAGAGGGGGAAAAGAGAGCCTGCAGGGCAAATCACTTTGGATTACTTAGTTTTGCTTTTCAAAAAATGGCTTGTATATGAACATTCTCATTACTAGATGAAATTTCAGCTGCTTGGTTCTGATTCTCATTTTTATATTTACATCAGCTAAATCACCAATTGCATTAGCTTAAACAAGATCATAATCAGGTTAAATGCCAGGAAGAAATTTGGAATGGAGAATTCTTAAATTATTCTTAATAATACAGATCATGAAAATTACTAGTATTAGTGATTTAACTAATGAACCCACCATTCTTTAATGGAATATTTGATGCCCTTCAATGGGTTGGAAATGAATTTTCATACACCACAGACAGCTGATATCTAGTTTTCTTAAAGTTTATGGTTCAAGTGTCAAAATACAGGCATAAAAACTGCAAAGAAAAAACCTGAATGACTGCAAACAAAGTCCTTAATTTTGAGGGAGTAATACCTTATTGTGCGTACACTCCCATGTAATGTAGCTATTTTTATGAAGTGAAATGAGTTTAAGGAGTTTGGATTCTTGGATTTTAAGTAGTTCAATGTTACATGTGTCTTGTCTTAAATAATTACATTCTAGGGAAGTAACTGAACATTATCTCAGAATGACTGTGAGTTTTGTTCCTCTTCAATCACAAACTGAAGCAGAAATTAGATGTTTGTCTCAGTGTTTCAGGTCTCTTCTACATCTTGTAGGGTGGAGCTCAACACCTGCAGACAACACAGAGAATGGTGTTTGGAGTATTTATATGTTGCATTATGATTTTCACATGCTATAATACTGTGACAATTCTGTGTCTGTGGAACAGCAGGAGTGAAATCTGGCTTTATGGGCAAAAGTGCACATTAAAATACTTGTTAGTGCAGGATAATTCTTCTTGTTTTTTCTTCAGAGTGACCAAGCAGTTTAAAAATATTTCCTGTAATCCAAAAAAAAGCATCACAAAAAAGCGTGGTTTTGTAATGCAAGCGCAGTGTGTGTTCTCTAAATGCTCTAGAATGATGGTGGGTAGGAATGAGAAAGTAATGAGTGGGCAGCGTAGCAGTTTTCCTGGAAAAGCATTGGAGATCCTTTGTATGACGGGAATCAGCAGCTCCATTTTTGGAGTGACTCAAAAGTCATTACAGGGTATCAAGGTCCGATACAGCAGAGTGATGCTCTGCAAAGGACACTTACTTATGGGAACTAATCAGTAGTGAAGCAGCATCTCCAAATGGAGCGTTTCCCTTAATGTAGTCTGGGAAAAGGCTGCCTCCAATTCACATTTTGGTAAGATAAATAGAATCTTTGGACTATAAATGTCCTGAACAAAATACTTTAACCCAAAGTCCATATCTTCAGATCTATACTTATGTCATCTGTTTCCACTTTTAGGTGCTTAGTTTGGAACAAGTGTCGTGTCTGTGCACCCTCAGATCCGTTTGCTGTTAGTTGAAGCTGTGTATTTTCCCTATGTGACAGGAGAAAACAAAACAAAAAAAAAATCCCTTAGAAATCTGAGGCCAGAAATGAATAAGGTCTTTTTCTTATCACACGCTTCATATATGTATGTATATAGAGATTTGTGTCCATTTATATAAGATGAAAAACATCAGTTATTCTTCAGTTAAATTGAAATGGAAATCTCATGGATAAGAAGTTGACCATGCATTAAAAAATGTAGGTACTTGTAAAGCCAATAAATGACCTATATTTGGCTTGGCTTATTTGAAGTTCATCAGTGCTTACAGCTCTGGTAATATACAAGAGTCAAGAAATAAAAAGGTGATATTTAAGAGAGCAATTGCAGAATTTTCTTTCTAGGTTCCTTGGTAGTTAAATCACAACATCTGTGGGGATGTATTAAGAAGAGGCTGTACAGCGGCTTGTAAATTAAAAACGCAATCACTTTACATAACAAGGTGAACTACATGTGAAGTGAGCATAGGATTACACTGTTCATACATTCATGTCACAAACAAACATTAAGAAGAGGCTGTACAGCGGCTTGTAAATTAAAAACGCAATCACTTTACATAACAAGGTGAACTACATGTGAAGTGAGCATAGGATTACACTGTCGCAAACAAACGTGGTCCACCTCCACTGGAATCTCTCCTCCTTTCAAACCAGTGATTTTCACTGGTCTCAAATCAGATGCACATTTGGGATACATAGAGAGAAAAATACACTGTGTATATGGTTTCACTGTTAAGTGTATGATGAGTAACTTGTTAAAATTATAAATTACTGTTTGGTCACATGGTATTTTTGTCAAATGTAGAGTCAAAATATATTTGAGTTATATAGCTTGGTGTTAGAAACTGTGAAAACCACTGTGTGACAGAGGTGTTGACAGGTGTGGTACATACTCATATATAAGATGCTTTTAACTTTTGGATCTGAGACCTATGCATAAACTGTAGATAAAGTTGTTCTCTCTATGGATGTGTGTATACAAATAAATGAAAGACCGGCTGGAAAATGGACGTGCATCCCACAAGCTATGGGGACAGCAGGACACTAGGGCTGCCCCAGCATTACCGAGTGGCACAGCCCTTGGGCTGGGGACCTGGCTTCCAGGCCATACGCATCATGGGGGTTTTACTGGGCTCCGCTTCTTCTCTGCCCTCCAGGGCTGACCACAGGTGAGTGTCAGGAGCACACTGTCGGGTGGGCAGTTTGCACGTCTGGTTGCAGGAGCACTTGGGGATGTAAAGCACAATAGAAGTTTTATGAGTTCTGTCTCGAGCACACACCTGATCTGAGTTAAGAAGCAAATGTAGGTGCATGCTCTGAGATGAATTGCAAAATCCACCTTTGCTGTTGGCTGGCTTGCTGCTCCTACCTCTTTTGTCTCTCAAATGAGCTAAAAATCCCATAAAATTTTTTTTTGTCACTGTCTACCTTATGAACAGAGAGCTCTGTCTGCAAAAGGTCATTGAGCTGTTATCTTTTTTCTGTTCATAAGGGACATAGTAGAGAAGTAACTGAAGAATGTTGAAGCCTGGGTCAAACTTTACCTCCCGTGGAGTAGTGAGGAGGTGGCTCGATTGTTGATGGATTTAGATTATGCAGTGAGGCTGACGTAGAAGTCATTTTATGTAAATGGCTGTAGATCATGGAAGAACAGCATTTCACATATCAGCAGAGGAGAAAAAAAAACCTGGAGGGCTCTGGCTGCCTGCATGTTAAGTATCTGGGAGGGGAGAACTGTGGGCAAGACAGGATAGATCTGATACATGACTCAAATCCCATGAAATAGTTCAAAATGCAAAAGAAACAGGTAGCAATGGTGTGCAGGTCTTCAGTCTAGGTCACCTGATTTCTTCTGATACCAAAACCGAAGCAACTACGCTTGCTTTGGTAGTCATGTGTTATGTCTTTGAACTGTGGCTTTGCTTTGGAGGTGAGTTTTGATGAGACAGAATTTTTGAGAGCGCTCCTGAGTTTTCTTAGTTGTGCCGTCCCGTTAAAGTACGGGGAGGTAAGGGAGAGGTGAGGAGGGGGGAATTGTTGATTTCTAGGGTTGATTTTGTTGTTTCAAGGCTGATACGAACGTGCCTGAATTGTAGGCACACAATTTTGACCTGAGGAAAGGTCTCTGGAGACTTAGGTGGGCTGTGTTAGGAGTGAAATACTGCTCCCTGTGTTCAGCACAGGAGCTTAACGAGGCCATGGCGAGAGCCTTGCTGGTGTCAGCAAGAATAAAGTGTTAATTGGAATTTCTTTGAGAGCTTCTTGTGAGGAAAGTAACCTAGGTGCCAGGAAGTGCATTACTTCCCTTAAACCAGTTCTCTAAGCAGTGCTTAAGAGATGTAATATCTGTTAATTATTAAAGGCCAAAGCAGGCACAGTAGTAAGGGCGAGCAAATAACGGCTGTTAGCGTGGTGCAGGGGACCAGGTGCGTGATGTGTAGCTGCATCAGTTCAGCTGCATAAACAGAGCAGAGGATGTCCAACAAGAATAACATTACCAGCAAAGTCATAGGAGTAGTAAGGTCATGGGAGTAGGGTAGCTCTAAATGTTTGGCTAGTGTGGAATCTTTTAAAATACCTGATTAATGTATGTTAGAGTGCACATTTCCTGGGAGTTTCTATTGGAAATATTAAACAGCTGGCTTCAGCAGAAGAATTGGCTCAATTTCAAGCATTTCTCCACAGATATATGTATACACGCACACACATATAAGAATATAAATTTTCATGTATATATGTGTCTATAAAACATTAAAATTCCAAACAAGTCTCTTTCTTCAAACTTTTTTTGCCCCTTACTGAATAGTATGTGACAGACTGTACTTTTGCCTAGAGAGGGAGGACAGCAAAGCTATCTGAGCTCATTTGAACTTGTTAAATGATAAGTTATAAAAAGTGGTTTAGTCACAAGACCAGTCTAAGACTATTTCTATAGGGGTGGCTTCAGATAGAGTAGAATTTCTTTGTCTTGCAGGCAGTCCAGGCAGGAAGCAGTTTTAGCCTAAAAACTTTGTAATGAAATTGCATCAAGGCTATGCGTGAGTTTACAGACCTGCAGGAGAGAAAATAATAAATATACAATCTTTCTGTTTCATTTATTGAACTTCTGCAATGAGTGTTTAGCCAAATCATGGGAAAATCTATGATGGATTTTTGTTCCTTGTGAACAATATTTGAGCAAAGAATTATTTAATTTTTTTTAAACAAAGTTTTTCTTGCCATGTTTGACAAACATTTCTATTTTCACCATAGTTCTTGAAGCTTTAGCTATTGGAAGAGAATCTGAAATAACATATATTCTAAAAATATGCTTGTAATAACTAGGAACAAACTTTTGGCTGCCTTTGTGATCACAGGCATTCAGGTTCTTGCCAACTGATGTGCAGAAGTGCATTAGGATCCACGGTCTTGGTTACATATGATTGAGGTAACCGAGGTTTGTAATTAATTCCTGAGCTTTAAAAATAGCTACTAGCAGGAAGTAATTTCGTAAAAGGTCATTAGAGCAATATTCTCTCATGTCTGATAATTGGAATGAAATTAAATAAGATTTACCAGAAAGTAAAGAATCACACAATTCACTTTTGCAAAGATTAGTTCCATTTCTGGCCTTGTTTTGACAGCTGGAAGTAGAGACCTATAAAGATATTGGAATTGTGGCCTGGACAGAATGCACTCTTTTCTGCACGTTCAAGAAATAATTTAGTGGAGTAAGGAGATCTTTTTTGATACTGCCAAAGCCCCAACCTACTGTATAGCTCTTCAAATGCTGAAATGAATATTTTAAAGCTACAGTAAAAGAGAAGCGAAGCGAGGGATGTTGCTGTGGCTGCAGGGAGAACATTTCGGTGGGCCTTGGATGACTGTGTACTTTTTGGGGAAGCAGTAGTAGAACAGGAGAGGTGCAAGCGAATTTCTTCCTCTTACTGCTCTTCTGTCTGCATGAGAAAATAAATCTTTGACATTGAGAAGTGGCACTCTTATTTTTTCATCTTCACGTTTTATTGGGGAGTAACTTTACCAGCTTCTGAAAGGAATTCTTCCTCTTCATCCTTTTGAAAGTTAGATTTTATTTTTTTTTCCTCACTATGTGCTTCCCTGTGGCTGGCACCCAGCAGTCCTACAGATTACTAGGTAAGCTTCAAGTGTTATGTATTGTTAAAGGCAAAGTAAAGGAGTATAAACTCTATTCTCAATAGAATTGTTTTTATTTGTTATTTTTTGAAGGTGGAATGTCTTGAGGCAACAGCATGAACCCAAAATAGGGCAGCAATGGAGAAGGTTTTGCAAGTAGATCATGAACTTGAAGTGTATAGTTATCCTTTTAACTATTTATAGGCATCACATGTTTCTACATCTGATTTATTAAGGAAAGAGTAGTAGTTGTGAATGCTGAATGAGCAGGCAGGTGGTGACTATCAGTTGGCCAGAAACACCTGAAAGCAGTGTTTTCTGGGAGAGTATGGCTGATGTGCAAAACTTGAATGAGTGGACTGCACCTGCGGGCATGCTTTTTAAAATCTCCGTCTATCACTTCACCCCTTGCCCTAACATATCCTTTGGTTTCCTTCCCTGAGCATTGCTGCCATTTATCTTGAATACTTCTGTACAATACGACTTTGCTAGGGGTCTTGGCTTATGTAAGGATTAATCTTTAATTGTTTTTTGTTAGTATTGCATATTTTTTGGTATTTAACAGTTTCAGCAAGTTGTATTTAGTCACACTGTATTGAGGCAGTTATGTCAGTTCAGTGAGTGTCTCTTAAGTCTGGAGGCAGAAGTTTGATATCCCATTTTGAAGTGTCTTATTTATTGAGAGAGTCTCGTTCTCATGTGCAGTTAGAGATCTTTTTATATCTCTGTATCTGTACTCTGTAAGTATCTGTATACCTGTATAACTTTTTTTTTTTTTAAAAAAAGCATGGTGATTTGTAAAATCTATTTCTTTTTTGAACTGCTCTTTGGGAAAAAAAGAAAAAAAGTGGGTATTTAATCAGGCAGAGACTTAAACGAGGAGGCTGTGCAGTTTGGCTCTAGTCTAGTGGTTAACGCAGTGTTATCATCACAGCTTTGCTTTTTGTGTCCCCCCCGGGCTGCGACAAGCCCAGGGAAACATCTCTGCTTCTCTGGGGCGGCAAATCGGCTCTTGAGCCCCACACCCCAGCGGGGTCACCCACCCCAACAGGACACTCAGGCTGCTGAGAGGGTCCTGCTGCCCCAGGAGTGCCAAGGTGGCTGCTGTGGGACCACCCTGTCCCTGTCCGCTCCCCTTTGGGCAGGGGGAGATCATGCACGTTTGCTCTCTATGTAATAAAGCTGTAGCTTTTGCAATAATTATAAGCAACATATTACTTGTGTTTGTCACAGACAAGTTGTGATCCCTGCATGTTCCTGCTCGGTCCCCATGCATTGTCTGGTCTAGTCGAGAGGTGACGTCCCTGCCCATGACAGGGAGGTTGGACTAGATGATCTCTAAAGTCCCTTCCAGCCTAGGCCGTTCTATGATTCTATGTTGGTTTTAAGCTTGGTCTGCTTTGTGAGCAAAATGTTGTTTCCAGTTTAACTCAGATGTGTGTGCTTGTATGAAATTGGCAAAAAAAAAAGAGTAAAATCATGCTTCTGCTGAAAACATCAAAATTGCAGTCCATTTTTGGTGTTTGTATGATTTAGCATTGTAGAATTACCTCTGTTTTAATTAAGTTGCAGTGCTCTTCAAATTATATTAAAGTATTTAAGCCAAAGGCTATTTTTGTGAACCTTGAGAGTTCGTCAAGAAGGGCAAGCTGTGCGTGATGAGCACACCTGGTTATTCATTATGGTTTTCTTTTGGCATTGCAGGCTAACAGGCTCCTGAGTGAAAAGTAAAGCACCGTGCAGATAGTTCTGCATTTTTACCTCCCCAAATCGTCTCTTACCTCACAAAAAAAGACAATTCCTCATACTTTTTTCTGGTAGAATATATTGTAATGTGCATGGTGGTCAGTGCCCAAGTGGAACACTGTACATGAATAGGTAGCCAAAAATCTGAATTTTTGCCATGGGTTTCCTGGTAATTTATATAAATTAATAAGTTTTAATAATCAGAGGTCATGAAAATGGGGAAGGTTAGAAGTGTTTTGCCCATAAACTTGCACACCACAGTTTTCCAAACCAGATTTTTTTTTTTTTTTCTATCTCCATCCTTCTTTCTTTCCCCATCCCTACATATGCAGGTTTTTTACCTTTTGGGTCTTTTTTTCCCCCCTAAACTTTGAATATATTTTTTTCACGCACATTTTTCTTAGGCTTTTTAGTGTGTTGCAGTGATTATAAAAGCAAACAAATTTTTTTGAGTTAACACATCTTGTTCTCCTGAACCGTGATGGGAGCTAAGTGACTGTATAACAAATGGGTAGCAAGTTAATTACTAAATTTGTAATTTTATATCCTGAAACTCTGTAAGATATTTCATTATTTTTTTTTTTACTGTGAGTTATTTAATCACTCATCGCATTGCACATTCACTTTTTCTTTATGAACTCTAATCTCTTAAAGCTGTGGATTTTCAAGTCAAATATTAAAAAGAAGTATCAATTTACAAGAGAAACCTTAGTCTTTGAATAGGTAGTATTGAATGTGACTTTTTTTGGTCTGCTCCACCAACAGCCTTACAGTGATGGTCAAAAAGGTATAGTACAATGGCCTCATAGCAAATATTCAAGTGATACCACACAATGTTTTCCATCAACTTCTTGGATGCAGTTTCCGATTTTTTTTGTTTGATAAAGCCCATTCAAATTAAGTAAACTGAATTATTCATACTTAAGAAGTCACAGAAACAAGTAACTCATGGTTTCAGAACTGATGCAGAGTCCACCTCTGTAATATGTAGGAAGATGCAAATATTTGCCACTTTTAAGTAAAAAGGCAGCATCTGTCATGCATGTGCATTTGATGACGTGCCCCCTCCTTGTTCAAGATGACTTATTTTTTTAAAAAGACATTTATTTCTTGTGCTTCTTTGTTCATTTTAAAATAAAATTAATTGTAAATTCTTTGGGGAAGGTAATTGGTCGCAGTCCTGAGCAAGCCCTGTTTCTGGTGGCAGGGAAGGGGGAAAGGGAAATAGAAAGATGTTGCGTTACGAAACCTGCTGGGTATTTTTCTTACATATTTCACCAGCTATCAGTAAGATCTGTTGCTAATTTAAAAATAATAGAGCATAAAACCAGAGTATATGAAGTTATAGTGAGTGCTGAAATAAAAGAACTTTTTAAACTTGACATAATTTCCTATTCATTCTTTCACTTACCTTTTCATAGGGAGATGAGGAATTGGTATATATTACTTCTCTGAGCCAGAAAATACTTTTTAAAAAAAACCAACCAAACACCAGTCAAAATGAATGAACTTTTACTTCCCTCATAGCTCCTCTTGGATATTTTTTTTTTTTTAACTCCTAATAAGCCATTTCTGGAAGAAGTATTTCTCTTTTAGCACTTTTGCATGCTTCAGTGTTAGTAGTTTGGGGTCTAAAATTTGTTTCTGGAGAACTCGTATGTTCTGCTGGAGGGGAGATTTCTGCCAGAATTGTGAGTAAGCCTCGTGATAATGCACGATCCGAGTCTAAATAACAGAAATCTTTCTGGTGTAGCTAAGAGGTTTTTTGTTTGTTTCCCTTTTTGGACATCATTGAAATAAAGGTTCTTTATATAGCCTAGATATGGAGGTTATTCAGTTCTTTAGCTATAACAGTTCTGGGGTTTTTGACAGTCAGATATCTTAACTATAGGGGGGAAAAATACTGCCAGTTATGTGATCACGTTGGTTAAGTGGAGAGAAAGCTCTGACATGAAGGCGCTTTCCACTCCAGGCCATTCTATGAAAAATTCAGACCTTCAAATCGTTGTGAAGCATTCGTAGAAGCTGGGTTGCAAAGCTGGCGTGTTGATTCCAATTTACAGCTGATGTTCAGTTTCTAAATTGTTCTCTGAATATGCTGGGAAGTGAGCTTTGTGTGTGTTTGGGGAAAAAATAATCTAGAATATTTTTCAAGTACAAAGCAGATGTAGCTAGGTATTGGTTTCTTTTGCAAAGTGAATTGTCAGTATTTGACTTAATTAGTGTAAAGATCTTTTTCAGTCAAATAGTTGTGGCAATTCTTATATGTAATGTACGGGAACGGTATGAAAATCTGGCTTCTAGGTGTGCTGTTGTCTTGGTGCTACTAATTAGATGTGACATTGAACTGCTGTTTTGCTGCCTGGCAGGGACTTGTGCCCTATAACCATAAACAAATTGATGTGATGTGTTCAACAAAATAACCAGAAATAGGTGGATGGTCATGGAAATCTGTACTGGTTGTATAGTTGTGTGTTTATACTGCAGTGTTTTGTCCAGAGCTTAATTTAAAACAAAGTGAGGTTTGGCTGCCTTTCTATGTAGAGAGAGATTGTTATATATCAAAGCTTGGCCTTCTTACAACAATTATTCAGAATAAGCTAGATACAAATCCCCATCTTTTCTGGTCTTGGCAATGTAGAATTTCTGAAGAAAACTGATCTTCTGGTTTTACCGGCAGAGGGTGGGGTCGAGGGGTTGAATGTGACAGGAACTTAATTTTGGTACAGATGGATCTTCTATGTAACCTCTGAAGAGATTATATATATAGTGAAGAATTATTTTGTAACTGGTGTAATGACAAATCATTTTACTACAGCTGCTTTAGTTCGTTTGGGTTTAGCTAGTTCTGTGGGAATGTAGGAATCTGAAAAATGATCGGGACGTGCAGGATATTATTTAGGCTTTTAGTGCTTTTCTTTAATAGCCAACTAGCCATTAATATTGTTGAGAAATGCTAACAAACGTCCAAAAGATAGAAATGCCATGCAAAAATAACAGACTCTGTTCTTTTAAGTCCTATGGCAGCAGCAGGGGTGTTCTGCTCCTGTCCCAAATCCCAGGCCAGGAGTGTTTCTGAAGCTCCTGCTCATTTCAGAGGATGCACTCTGCTCCACATAGAGCTTTGCACTTAGCGTTGCTTTTACTCTACGGAACAACATCTGCTTTGGGATAAAATCAATATAAATAATGCACTTTTTCTTTCAATCAGCACTTTTTTGTGTCAGAAACGTGACTTTTAAGCCCTTTAAAATGTGACTTTTAAACCTGTTAGAGGTTGAAGAGTTATGATTTATATGCAATAGAAAGTAGTATTGTATATTTTTTTCTCCATGGAAGCTAGCATCTGTGATGCATGTTACTGTAACTACAGTGGATAATAACTTCGTATTTTTAGTTTTGATGGCAATATCCGTGTAGGTAATCAAGTGGTTAATGCTGCTGGATGTGATAGTCAAAATTGCCAAGTAGTTTCTCTGTGCGGAGAAGAAAACTCTTCACAAATATTATTTCCGTTATAAAGAAGCTCTACCTGATAGTCTAATATTTTGAATGTATTACATGAAGTTTAATTGTAACTGTTTTTTCACTTCCAAAATAAATATAAACAATTACTAGCTGTTTCAGAGGATTTGCTTTTAGCATATGCACTTGAATGTGGGTTTGCTGTTTCTTTTGTTTTTTCTTCTTACTTCTCTCTTGGAGATGAACAAAACCCTGGGTTGACCTCTCTCACGTGCACATATTCACAGTGCATGAACTCTTATGTTCTCATTAATCTCCTTTATCTGTAATTTGTATTGCAGCAATTCATAACATTTATACAAAGGAAACCATTAAGTAAATTTTTTTATTGGTTTGGTGTCACAGATGGCATGAACTTTCTCTATTCTTTTTAATATTCTGTTTCAGTAACCTTATTTCAGTATTTGCTACTAAGCTACCTGACTTTTTAATGAAATATTTATATGATGCCTGAGTCATTCTTAAGCAATATTGGAGGAAGCCTTTTTTCTGTCAAAGACATAAATGGTGATTGAAGTTTTGGAAAAAAAAAAAAAATCAATGTTTTCCATTTTTTCAGGGCCAAAGGAAATAATCACAGTTGGGTTTAATAAAGACTAAAAGGATGTGGGTGAGTAAGAGCATTTAAAGAAGAGGTACACTGGTGTTTGTACTAAATTGCTTTCCAAAGAGCTCCACATAAACCTGAAGGCCTGCGTTTTACCTGCTTCTGACAGTTAAATGCAGACTTTCTGCTGCCTTGTTTAACTCCTCCATTCAACTCCTGTAATTGCTGTTTAGTAAGAGTGCTTCAGCAATTCATGGTAATTGCTAAACAATTTGCTTCTTGGTGTCGCATAACCTGTTTCACCATACAATTGGATGGTACTTTTTTTTTTTTTAGTTGTAGCTTATTTAAAGAGTACCTGCAGTGTGTCAGAAGTGCCGAGTGAAATAAGATGTAGCTCCTTATTTTGTTCAGTAACTAGCCTGCTCTGAATTTTGCTCGTGTAAAATGATTTTTAGTGCTCATCGAGCTGCCATGCAGATGTTTAACTTTACTGTCATGAATTGTTGCATTTATTTCAAACAAATAGTGCGTGATGGTGAAGCTAGACATGTATGTAGCATTTGCAGTATTGTGGCCTTAATGAATTATTACTTTAAATATGATCTTGGTCCAATGTGTAACTCACTTCAGAATGAAATTACTGTTGTATTCTGTAACTTACATTTTTTTGGTAGTATAACATAACATGCAGAACAGAAAATAATAGGCTCACTAGATTGCTGTTTAAGATGACTAGTAAAAAAATCTCAAGAAATTTATCCATAACTATGCTTATTCCTAAAAGTAAAATAACCCAAACATGAAAACTTCAGTTTTCATCTGAGGTAGTTGTGTCTCTGCATGCACAGACCACAATTCACATAGCTGGAAAAATTAACAGCAAAAGGTTTAACATCCCACTTCAATTTCTTTTTCTCTGTTTTGTCACTAAAAATTTGTTGTTCCTAAGATTCCCCAAAAAGCAAAGCAGGTGACTATTCGAGACCTTACTAGAAAGCAGAAGTAGTGAGTCCATTGTTTTTAAGCCCAATTTCTCTTTCTGTGACACATTTGCTGTGCAGACGTTTTCATTAATAATGCTGATTGCTAAATAGAAAGTATGTGCCACATAGTTTTTATTTCAAATTTTTTTAATTAATTGAGGTGACTGAAATTTAACGTATCCACTAAGGGGAAGTTCTGCCCTTTAAAATTTGCATTTAGTATGGCTTGGGAAAAATTGTTATTTATTTAAAGTATCTTTAACCATAACAGAAGAGATTAAAACCTGTCAAGAATAGTAAAAATCTTATGCACTCGCAAAGCAGCTCAAGATCGGTCCACACTGCGTTACAGCACTATAACATTGCTACACGTGGAATAACTCAGCAGTACTAATTTATCTGTACTGAGATTTAGTGCTTTCTCAATGTCAGAGTGGGCTAATTCACCTTGTGCCAACTACTTTGATGTCGGAATACAGACAGGTGGGTTTTAAGTCACAGGAGAGCTGAAGAACTGCTTGCTTACCGGCTGTTTCCAGATGCCACTGAGCGTAACAAGTCTTCCGAAGGCAAAGGTGTTTCATGTGTGTGTTTATGGGGGTGAGTTGGTTGGTTGGTGGGTTTTATTGCTCCTAGGGAAGGGAAGAAGCAGTGGTGAAGTCGTGTGAAGGTCGGGCACATCATCTCCTGTGTGGGACAACAATAACCGCAACTTAAAAAGACAAACAAAAAAAATAATTCTGGAGCAAGGTTTTTCGCAACTTAAAAGAAGTCTTTAGAAGGTCCAGTGCTATTAGGACTCTAGAGTTTCTTTATTAACTTCTTTCTGGTTGCTTTATTTTTTAGTGTTTGAACTTTAACTTTTGAAGTGGCTATTTAATTCTTCTACTTAATCGGTGGTTGGAGCTCCCTTTGAGAACTCTATGGCGCTCATGCTAAACTTTCAGAGATAGTCATGGTGATGGAGGAAAACCTGAGTCAATCCATTACTCTAGCAGTGGATAATTTTATAAAAGTCCTTTCAAGGAAACAAGAAGAGTCCACAAGCTCATGATTGTAGTGGCCTCTCAGTGACACACAGAAAGGCACGAAGCTGTAGGCAATCCCAGAATAGGATACGCAGTGGGAATGACCTGCGATGCCATCGGTACCCGATCTGCCAGTTAGGGCTTGGTGTTTCAGTTGGTTACGTGTACTCTGATCTGCAAGCATTTTTGGCTGGTATGACATAAAATGCAAATACATAGATAACAATGCAGTAATTGCAGAACTAACAATATTGACTAAAACTAAACAAGCCTAAGAACATATTTCCTGATGCTGTGAGTGCTTGTACTAGAAAAATTGTGCGATTGAGTGCTGGCCGATTCCTTTGTTTTGCTGGTGAAGACTGTTCTTAAGACAGAACTCATGGAGTTATTTTCTGTGAAAGGTGACGAGCATAGAAGGTAGACGTTTTTTGGTGGACAACAAATTAGGCAAGTGAACGACTGCTGAGGACAGCTATGCAAGTACAGAAAAGCCTCTCTAGACTCATGGGTTCTCAGAGGACGGAAAGAGCTGCAGTGGAGCAAAGTGGAAAAAAAAGTGATGTAAATTGTCTAAAATTTGAAGAATCAAGCTGGTCCAAAAAACGACTGCAAACTGAAGTGGTATAGGCCAGATTAAAAAAATGTGGTTGTGGATCAAAATAAAATCCATAACAGTCCTGTGGAGACAGATTTCTAAAAACTTTCATATTTTTGTATTCACCGTAACTCAGTCCTGTTTCCAGTGAAGTTTTATTTTTGTTGGTGGTATCTACTTATGGTGAAAGCTCTTTTTCAGGTATTAGCTTTTCCAGAGTTATTTTGGTTTTGCATGTTAAGTTTTTAATAGTTTATCAATTTCTTTTTCCAAGCAAAATAGGCAAGATGCAACTTGGCAATTGCTCAGTGATGCACTGTAAAATGAATTGTGCAAGAACAATAATTTGGACTCTCAGGATTGCTGTTCAACAAATGAATTTTTTCATAAGCAGCAGATAGCTTCCCTGTAATTTCCTATTGAAAGTTTTATTCATGTTTTTTTAATATTTAAATATAAATTATTTTTTTAAAAAGCACCACCACCCTACTTCCTATTCTAGTATATCTAGAACAAATACATGTTCATTCAGCATATTTGGGGAAAAAAACGATTGGAGAGGAAAAAGAAATCAACATTTGTTGAAATTAACTGAGTCGCTTTAAGCCTTGGAATGGGGGAAAAATACATGCAAGTTTTCAACCAAGTCTGATCTTAAACGTGTATGCTTCTTTGGTGTGGAGGAAGCATCGCTGAGCACGAAAGAGGATGTTAATTATTGCATTAGGAGTCTTGATGCAGATTTTGGAACAGTAGCAGTGAGCAGGAGGGCTGGGGAATAGGTTGGAAAAGGCTTGTGCTGCTCTGACCCTGTAGTTTTGGGCTTCAAGGCTGGATCACAAAAAGATGAAAAGCATCTACTCTTTCTCTGAAGCATAGCTGGAAAACCCTCTCCAAACTTTAAAAATAAAAACTTTATTTTCCTTTGAGTGTAGCATTACAGCAGAATGGTATTGTGAGATTGGGGATACTCGCTTCCTTTCACTGCCTTCCCTGGCCTGTATAAATAACCTCGCTGTCAGCTCGCTCTGCGGGTCGTTATAATGAATGACTGCAGTCAGTGGTAGAGTTGAAAGAAGCAATAATGTTGAAGTCTATATTTTAAAGATATATGCCAAAAACCTTTTTTTAATAATACAAGTATGTGAGTCTTCTATAAGCTGCTTCCTAGTTTTGTACTTTAATGTAATTTTTTTTTTTGACATGAAATATTCCTTCCTTTCCTCTCAGCATGCAGACTTCTCTAGGAGAACGTAATACTTCACTGGCATATTCATAGACATGATCTCTTTTTCCCCAATACATTAGACCATACCTTGAAAGAATATCTAAGATCCACTATCGTAAAGTTGGAAAAAAAAGATTTTTATCCGCAATACAGCACTGCCATGGTTTCAATTTGTAGTACATAGAGTGTGTTACACACCACTGATAGAGAATAAGTAAAAATATTATTCTTTAGTTGATTTAGAGAAATTTCTTGTATGTGCTTTAGCAATCACACTTTTCTTAACATTTGTTCAAAAGAATGTGACATGCTTAGTGTATTCTAGTAAAGCTTTAATATGTTCATTCTTACAATTAGTTAAGCAAATATGGAATATTAGTTACAGAGTAAACATTCAAAAAATTTCTTTTTTAGTTGCTGAAAATAAGTAATTTTGTTTAAAAGCAAATGTCTTGAGCTCTAATTATGCTGTGGCTTAATTTGGTGACTTTATTTTTGTATTCATCTAATAGTTTTTAAAGTTTAGTTGAAGGATGTTGCATTCCTAGCAAGAGGTTGCAATCTCCGTATTTATTGTTGGACACTGTATATTATGTCTTGTCTTAGAAATTCTGAGTGGAAGTGCTATATCCAGTGTTAGCTTACACTGTAGTTATGAAGTTATTCCTAGGTACGGGTTTGGAAGCAAGTAATAAACTAGATGGTATTGCATTTGTCTGTTGTCTATGAGGAGGATTTTTTTTTTTACCATCCCTTTGCATTTGCAAATTCTTTCAGGCTGAAATGAAGCATTTGAAGGTAAAAACCGCATCCTGTAGTGACACCCATTTAAATATTTGGCCATTTAAATGCTGTTAGCAAGCTATAAACTTCTGAATGATCGCTGTGTAGCTGCAGAGCTCAGTATCAGTATGTCAAAAAAGGTTGAAAAATTTGATTTTCACTGACATCCAACTTCTGTTACGCTTTTAAAATGACAAGGCTGATGTAAGGCTATGAGATGGGACATAATTTTCTGCTGCCTTTTATTTCCAGAGCATGCTTCAATATTGAACTGAAAGCAGTGCTGGGGTTGTGCTCTGAGGTGGCTCATACACTGACGCATATAAATTCACTGTGAAATCAATGCTTATAGACTTTATCTTGTAAAAATCTGACATTCACAGCCCCACATCAAAATGTTTTATTAATTTTAAACTGAATGGACATCTTGTGTCCTCTTCTTGTTTTTTTTTTTGCTGAATAATAAAACACTAAGGAAATTACTTTTTATTTTCTTCCCAAGACAGTCATTCCTGTTCTGTTGCATCTTAATCACAAGTATTTTATAAATAGGTGAGTGTTGCTTACCTTTTTTAAAAAGGTACTTTTTCTAAGGTTTGTGACACCGTTTAGCTGTAGCTCTTTCAGTATTAGTGACTCTGAATGTATGCCTGTCACCGACAAGCAAGTAGTATTATCTGCTGTGTCTTGCTCCATATTTAAGTAACTACTAAGGTTTGCAGGAACCAGCAACGCAGAACTATTAATTAGATCAAATTAAAATAAACTTGATTTAATATGGTTTACCTAGTTGGTTAAAATTTTCCTTTCTCCTAGGCACAGCTGTTGATTTTCCTCCCTAGCAGCAAACTTCTGTGATAATAAATATCCTTTCTTTATCAGCAATTTTCTTCTAACCTCTCTGTCATTTAGCTGTTTTTTTTTTTCTTTCTGATGTTTCATGTTGCAGCAGGTCTTTGGCTCTTAACATTTATTATCAAGTTTTAATTTAAGGGAGAGGTGGAAAGATATAAAGTAGTTTTGCTGGGTCTATGAAGATGATGTTTGTTTTTTGGAGTGTACTGGTTAGGGTTGGGGGTGTTTGAGAGCTTAAAACAGTGTTCACCTGCGGTGCAATCTGCCTGAGATACTGTGCTGTTACTTGGTGAAACTTGGAGTAGATCGAAAGAAAATTCAAGGAAACTATTCATCTGGTTTGGGTTGATAAATAAAACTTTGTGAGAAAGCTTGTGACCGTGCCAAGGTTAATAAAAAGTGGAGATGAACTTTGCTTGTTATGTTCAAAGGCGCTCTCCTTCAAAAAAACAGCTTTCCATCAGATTCTGCTAGAATATGGGAAATCTCCTTGCCATCAGTGAGTCATACGCGCTGTCATCTGCGGTCGGTGTCCCTGCATGGGAGCCAAATGTTCGGAGGTACCCAAGTGTCTTTGGTCCCAGCTGTCCCTCATTTCTTTTATGTGGTCTCGCCCTGGGGGAGGAGGGAAGGGTGAAATGCTGGGAGTCACCTCGGAGGTTTCTAGTCTTTTGCAGTAGAGAATATTTGCACTGTTAAGTCACACTCTATTGAGATCTGCTCAAAGAAGTCCTTCGATTCAAAGGAAGCTCAAGAGGATGAGGGGTCTGTACTGACAAACTCTGTAAGAAACAGCTTTTGGTAATGCTTTTTGTTTTTTCCCTTTTTATTGTCTAGTTATTCCCTTTCCCCGTATCTGCTCATCACACAGTTTGCCAGGATTGCAAGTACTAACAGTGGGTAGAGGTCATTGCTGCCTTTCTTCAAAATGGTAGATGCCAGCTCTTGCTTGCCTCTTGGCAACCTCTTTCAAATTAAGGCTTGTTGCTTTCTGTAGGACAGGTCTTTAGAAATCACTTCTTTGTGCCACTCTGAATGGATGAGAAAATATCTGACTGTAAAGGAAAGTAGATTTGCATGAGGTCACTCCTGTAAAAATGTTACGATGGTCCAGCTTCCTTCCCAAGTTGGATGTTTTTGTCATCTGCTCAGAGACTGATTGCACAAGAGCTATGGTGCAAACAAACTTAAAACAAAGTTTCTTTAGCACTGATGCAAAACTAACACATTATCTGTCTTGGAATGAGCCATGGCTTTAAAACAAGTTGTTAGTCTTACAACTAACTACAGTTCTGGGCATTAAGATGTAGAACTAATGTAAGATTTCAGAAGAAATTGTGTGTTATCAAAATAGATATATCAATAAAAGGAGTGTAATTAAATGGCCAAATAGCTTACTGTTAAAAGGAAAATCATCCTCATTTGTTTTGTGTTTTTTCTGCACCTTTCTGTCTAATAACCCATTTCTTTCCTGAAAGTCTTCAATGGACTAACAAAACTTAGGGCAAAGAATGGTTATCATTTGCTTGTTAGACCTTTGTAGTATTCATGCTTGTCGGTGTTCTTTAAGTGACTATTTACTTTCTCATCTTTGTTATGATAGTTTCGTTATCTATTCGAACACAAGGATTTGGAAATCTTTTTCCAACCTTAATCATTTAGACAAGACTTTCAAAAGAACCATCACAGGAAAATTAAGATTTGAGGACTTAGACTCTGTGGCAAATCTTAGAAATAAGTCTCCTTGGTTTTGATAATAATATGCAGAGCTACGTGGCACGGGGAGTGATTTTTTGGAAGGAGGTTTGTTGCTCGTTTGTATGCCACCACGGCAAGCTCATGTCATTTGTGGTTTTGGCCAGTTAAAATATTCAACGTGTTGTTTGAAATTGTAGTAACTGTTTGTATTGTTTCCATACAGCTTATGCAACATCTGTGAATTGCTAGCTTAAAGCCATATTCTATATATAAAGGACTAAAGCAGAAGAGTCATTCTTTTCTTTATTAAAAAAAGTTTAATTTTTTTTTAAAAAAATCACAGTTTCTTTTGGCAAATTTATATTTGGTCTTGTTATTTGTATGTATGTTACTGGGTAGTCACAATAGATATTAGCAAAGTTTGAGAGAAAATCTTATCTCTGTTGGGAAATGCAGAAAATTAGTGACAAAGCTTAGAAAACAAACTCGAGTCTGCTTCTTCAAGATCAATGTTGTTCTTAAGCAAACCGTTAAGTAGTGAAGCATTTTTATTGGTATAAATAGCTGAACAACAATTAACAAAAAAAGAGATGTGATTTTTCTTACATTTATAAGAAAGGAGCAAAAGCCATGCAGCCAAGGAGAGAGCCATGTACTGAATTTAAGTAATCCACTTTGTCTGTGGGAAGCCATTGTACAAAATTAAGCAAACGAACACATCCTCAGAAGAGGAGGATCAGCTCCAGACAGTTCAAACATTGACAATGGAATAGCAACAAAGTAACTGCAGAGGGATGGAGGAAAAGACTCTCTGCCTAAACTCAGTAAATTGAAACCAAATAGAAGATTTCCTATGGAGGTTTTCTACAAACAATGTCTGTCTCTCTGTTCTTACGAATCAGAAGAGCAAATTAAATTTCTCTCCTTTGAGCTGAAACATAGATTATGAGTTCCTCTTTCAAACAGATAGAGTATACTTTGGTGGAAGGATAGTAGGCAGTCGTTTGAAATGGTCCAGAAGGAAAATGCTTTGGGGGAAAAAAAAATTAAGCGCAGTCTTTATTAAGAAAAAATTGCCAAAGATCTTGGACGCTGAGGTGTGTAAACAATTGACCACTACCTATATTCTTCAAAATTATAAGACTTCCAAATTATAAGAGATCTATGCCTGAGTGTGGGATGAAACTACTACAGAGATTGCACCTCAGTCAATGTTTTTTGTTGTTGGGGAGTTTCAAGTATTTTTTTGAAAAATAAAATATTTGAGATTATTGGGTTAAATTTTCTTGTATTTATATTGCAAGATAAATGTGACGAAAGAATTTTGAGTCTTTGAAGAAACTTTGTGGGCTGTTGTTAATGTATATTTGTTCTGAATACGCTTTAGCAATGTGTATGAACATAATAGTTTTCTCACTCTAAGCACCTTTGTCTATATATAGATGACTGAAGCGCTACTGGTGGTAATGGATTTTATAACACAAATGTGGTATATTCAGAGTGATACCGAGTGAAACAGTGGTTGTTTTAATAAAACTTATTCACAGTAAAATGGATGATGTTGTGTTTAGTTGTAGCTTTGTTAGAACTGGCCTTTATGTGAAGATGAGCCATATATTGCCTTTCCTGCTGATGTCTTTGCATGGGTTAGCTCAGCATTGTTACTGATTGTGTATAAAGTACTGAACAACGTATATACACGTACACTTATTTATATGTCTATTTTCTGACAGTTCCTTGCCTGGTTTTGGCATATTTGGTTGTTGAAAACTGGTGACATTTGATTCCATCTTTCTCCAAAAGTGTAAACTGGATTGGCAGACATTTAATCTCTTGTGATAATCTGCTTAATGAAGCCAATAGATGTCCTAATTTTAACATTTTTAATAATATAAATTGTGTAACTTTATTTAAATGATCATCAGCAGCCATGAATCCTTGCAGTCAGATTAGCAAACATACTTTTAACTTGTAACTCGTTCCTCCCTAGGCAGAACTGGTGAAGGGGAATCTGCAAAGTGTTGGGCTCACGCTCCGCCTTGTGCAGTCCAAGGAAGAAGATGCAGGGCATGTTGTCATTGAAACTGTGACTCCAAACTCGCCCGCTGCAGCTGCTGATCTACAGAGAGGAGACAGGCTCCTAGCAATTGGCAGTGAGTAACATGCCAGCTTTCAAAATCAGTGTCGCCTTGCAAACTGGAGGACATGGCTGCATATCCTGTTCAACTAGACTGCCTTGCTCAGCAACCACAGCTGTGCCTGGCACTCATCAGAAAAACCTGACATTTATGTATTTGTGGCCCCCTCAGGGAGGTAGTTTTTGTGCATATTTATTTACTCTTTGCTAGATAAAAGCCAAAATATCCTGTACTATAGAAGAGTTAGTGTGGTAAAAAGCTATGAACATAGAACTTTATACACTTACAATGTGAACAACTTCAGCTCCCTGCTAGCACAGTTGCATTAATTTTTTTAAAAAAGTTTTTATCTGAGAGCTTTTACAGACCAGAGCTGAACTACTGCAGTGAGTCATTGTGATTAGGTATTGCCTGAATTCCAGTTTTATTGCTCTGGTGATTTAAAATGGTTTTGTACTGCTTTGAACAGGCAATTGATGATTTCTCTAGACCAAGGGGAAAGCCACTTTTCCATCTCTGCCTGCATGACTTTATTTACACTATGTGCTCATTAAGGTATTTTAGCTTGCGTGTAACTTTTTGAGTCTTACCAGAGGCTGGAGATGAAGGTGGTCAAACGTCTCTGAAAGTTCTGATGAAGTAGATGATTCACTTCACTGTTCACATGTAGCATCATGCTTATATTTTATTAACATACTGGAACTGTTGTCTTTGATACTCTGCTTCTGATGTAATTATAATTGTATTTCAGGATACCCATCTCTTTTTAACCCTTTGTTAAATGCATGCTGCTGAAAAGTCTGAACTTACAATAAGAAGATTAAAAGAAGTTAAAAATATTAGCATATAAAATCAACATTGCTCCGTAACATTACAGCATTGATAACAAAGAGCGATCTGGAGTATTTATGGGGGTTTTGTATCTTTTCCAGCATGTGAAGTCATACATTTGTATGAGTAAAATGGAAAGGATTCATCTGTTACATTTCAATTAACCTCTTCTATTGTAGTCGACTTCCTTTGTTAGTGAGCAACAGTATTGCTACCTCTACTAAAGATCTAAATGTCTGTTGACTGTTTTTGGCCGTTTAGATTTTCATAATTAAGATTTAACTATTTTTATCTCTCCTTTTTTAATAGGTGTTAAAATCACATCAACTGTCCAGGTGTTGAAGCTTATTAGGCAGGCTGGGGACAGAGTTTTAGTCTTTTACGAAAGGCCTGTTGGGTATAATCAGCACGGTTCAGCACTGCAGGATGGATTTGGACAGCTGGAAGACACTGCTTTCTTGACACAGCCAGAAGATGACCAAGCTAGTTTATCAGCTGATGTTGATAACAGAGACTTTGATTCAGAATTTGAGGACTTAGCTTGTGAATCACCTGACCAAAAAGAAGATCTGCCAACAACTGCAAGTCCCAAACGTTCAGTAGTAATACTTGCTGCTAAACCACTTGGAACTATATCTCCAATTCTGAATCGAAAACTACATTTAGGAAGTCATCAGACAACATCAAAAACGCAACAAAAAGATGGAGCTAAGGCGACACCACCCAAAACTGTTGAGGGTTCAGATGCAACACAGCAATCGGGTAAACCATCCCAAGGATCCAGCACTAAGCCTCCTGTGCCACCTAGGCCACAAAGTAAGCCTGTTTTGCCTGCTAGTGAAGCTCAGAATCTCTTAGAAACTGCAGCTGTATCTTCTGAAAAACCAGAGAGGCCACCTCCACCTACAAATAATGGAGATAAATGTGCAGAGAAGGTAGTCAAGAATAATGATCCAATAGATGACCCAATGGTACCAAAAGTAATAACAGCACCAAAACAAGATACATTAAAAGATGGACTTTCTGAAACCGCACGTAGTTACAAAGATAGTGGAGACGATCATCGAACATGGGAATCACCAGAAATTCCTTATAAAGTCGGGCAAGGCCGATGGCCAAGGACGAGAACATCCTCCTGTCTGTTTGAGGTAGAAGGATACCATAAGTACCTTAATGTTGCACTGTGGTGCAGAGACCCTTTCAAGGCAGGTGGTTTTATCTGCTTAGGATATGCAAGCATAAAACTTGAAGAAATTGCTTTAGATTGTCTAGGTACATCCTCAATGGAATATATTAGAACATTTAAACTGGATGCTCCCGCACCGAAAGCTGCAGTCACTAGAACCGCGTTGCGGAATTTGACAACCCATAAGGGATTCAGTGAAAAATTTTGTTATGGAGATGTTACTTTACACTTCAAATATTTAAAAGAAGGTGAAATAGATGATTCAAACTTTCTCTTGGAGAAGGAAAGGGAATGTCACTTGGAAGAAGAAACTCATGTACTTCAGAAAGAGGATCCTTACTTGGGACAAACGGTTCTTATGGAGAACAAGCATAACTTTCAAGATACTCAGTTTCAGAATCCAACTTGGTGCGATTACTGCAAAAAGAAAGTATGGACTAAAGCAGCCTCACAGTGCATGCTCTGTGCTTACGTTTGCCATAAAAAATGTCAAGAAAAATGTCTGACTGAGACACCCTTTTGTGTAGGAGCTGAAAAGCGACTCGATCGAACTGTGGGGGGTTGTAGAGCAGAAGGACAGGAAGCTCCCCAAGCTGCATCCTCCCGCGTTGATTCAGAATCTAAATCTGTTAACAGAACTACAGGTCTGACCAGGCATATCATCAATACAAGCACTCGCTTGTTAAACCTCCGTCAGGTCCCCAAAGCTCGCCTCTCTGAGCAAGGAGCAGAGGTGGTCGAACCTTCGCCAAAGCACACACCAAACACTTCTGATAATGAGAGCAGCGATACCGAAATCAGCGGGCCAAGCAGCCCTTCCAAACGTGCAGTGAGTACTGGGATAAAGTTGGTCCGAAAGGAGGGGGGTCTAGATGACAGCGTCTTCATTGCTGTTAAAGAAATTGGACGTGACCTCTACAGAAGTTTGCCCACAGAGGAACGTTTTCAGAAACTAGAATTCATGTTGGATAAGCTGCAGAACGAAATAGACCAGGAGCTGGAAAATAACAATTCGCTTGTCAAAGAAGAAAAAGAGACGACGGATGCGAGGAAAAAAGCCTTGCTTTCTGCTGCGCTGGCTAAGTCAGGTGAAAGGCTGCAGGCCCTGACGCTGCTGATGATCCACTACAGAGCAGGCATTGAGGATATCGAGTCTTTGGAGAACCTGTCGCTGGAGCGGCAGTCCAGAAGAGTGACGAAGGATTCGGAGGAACCCAGCATTGCAGAAGAAATGGATAACGAAGATGTCAGTCTGATGGAGGCTCCGACATTCAACATCATGTCAGAAGAACCAGTGGATCCACCTCAATCAGTAGACTGATATTTACCTATTTAGCTTTTGAAGGAATGGACTAAAAGAATACTTTGCACTTAATTACAAACACACGCAGATTAAAATTAAACACCCATATAATGCGTATGTCCTGCTTCTCCAGTTACTTGCCTGTGTAAGAGTACAGCTAATAACAGTTCTACACCAGCTACAGAATCATCATTTTGTTAAACTGGCTGGTTAAAACTACATTTGGGGGTTTATATTGGAAATTTATTTTTAATAACTTATTTTTATTTTTTCTAATTATGTCATCTTACCATTTCACATTAAGGTGTGTGGTATCCTTAATGTATTAATTGCCCCTCCCCACCTCCTTTTTTTTTTTTTATCTAGTGTTTTCAACAGAAAACTAGCAGGATTTTCAAAATGTTCGGTTCCCATTGTATGATGAAAAAGTTCTAAGCTTGTCGCATGCCTGACAACTCACACAGAAGTCACTGAGGGACCAGGCTTTAAAATGTTGATCACTTTTATTGTATGTCTTCTAGGTAACTGTGCATTTTTTGCCAAACATATCACAAAAGCAAACAAAACGTCTTTCATTTTGTCTGTTATTAATACTTACTGTAGTTAACGTTGCATATCGTTCGTTTTACGTATTTTTGTTGAATACAAGAACTTTTCATAGTTTGTAATCAACATGAAATAGAGTAATGCTATGCTAAAAGAAAAAAATCTCCCTTAAAATTTTGAGCTACTTTATCCTGATTGAATAATACTAGATATAAAAGTACATACCAATAGCTCATAATAATTTAACTGGGAATATTTTTGAGGTAGGCTGGTTGCCTTCCAGAGTGAAATTCTATGTTTAAGTGTTGTTGTATTATCTGATATCCTGATAAAGGAAAACTGTTCTTCGCGAGAGTCAGAGGTTTCACTACATTCTGTGAAAAAGCATGTATTAACAGTTTAAGTAATTTTGAAAAATTAATATTTTGCTGCAGACCTCATCATTTCAGAAAGGTTAAGGTACAAAATACTTTACAAAATAGCTAAATGTGTTCTCTCGACACTTTTGAGTAATCGTATAGTGGTAAGTTGCATTCAGCTTCTCAGACAGAAGAGACAATCTGAGCAGAAGGATCATCTTTGTCAGAAAAATGTCTTATAGTGTATATAACATATTTTATTTAAGTCAAAATAAGTGAGTCCTGTAGACATGAGGAAGAATTTCAGCCAGCAGCTTTTGAAAAGAACTACCTGGTCTTGTGCTATGTGTAAACTGTGGATCTTAGCATCACCTGGCTAAGGCTGTTGCTCTTATTTATTTCCTGTAAACATCTTTGTTCCATCTTCTGTGTATAGAATCGCCGTATAAAATACCATCTTTGTTTTAGGTACTGTGTTAGGTACTGGTATCCTTGTTGCTGGTATCAGTTGTATTAAAAAAAAAAGCCTTTGTGGAAATGGAGTTGAATCTGAGATAGTAAAAGAACTCATTTAAATTTTGAGGTGGTCTGTAACGTACCTTCCCATTAAATTTGCTTCTCGTTTATTTTTGTGGGGGGCAAAATTAAGAAGCAGTGGTTTCCACAGGTGGAAAAGCATACTCGTACTTCTAACCAAAACAGTTACTTCCACTCATGTAACTATTTGCACTTTGTTGTGAGTTCTGGGCAGTTGATACTTATCTAGCTGATGTATGGAAAACACTACCCATGCTAAACTAGGCATGTGGCACACTTCTGAGATGAAGCTTCAGCAAATAATCGCACAAAATTAGCTTCCCTTATTGACTAAAAGTTATTTAACCTCTACTTGCTTGAGATGTGTGTTAAGACTTCCCCACTCCATTTTCGCAGTGGCTTACTCTTGGTGGTGATCTGCCTTCAATCTCCATCAGCGTTTGCTCTTACGGACTACTATAGAGGTTTTCAAATATATCCAAGTTCCTCCATTTAAACCCTGGTACACGGGAAGGAGCTGTGAAAACAATGCAAGTACTGATTTCAAAAAACACGCTCATGGGTTTAAAAATTGGCCTGTGTTGTAATACAGCGGGTGAGAAAGACTGGATATAGTTTTCCTCGTATAGTAATGCTAATGATGATTGTAAGAGATAATTTAAACGTAGTGCAATATTTTTAAGTATACCGAATGGGAAAAGGGCAAAATTAGCTGTATTTTAGTGATAAGAAGGAAAACGTAAATTCCTATCTGGCGTTAATTACAATAAACGGTGAATCTTGAGGAGAAAAATTGTAATACTACATTCCTGATGTAATCTTTGCTTCATGCTTGACTGTAAATAGCTGAAAATAAAGAATACCACAGAAAACAAGAATATCTTGACTTAATGATATCTGAATAGGTGGCAGCTGCACACATTTGCAGATCTGCCTAATATGATTTTGTTTGCTATTATTTTATCATGAGAATAAGCTTTAATAAAATAGTTTTGCTAAATTATCAACTTCTTTGCATTGTGTTACTATTTTTTAAACATTGGTATTGCAGTAGCTTGTCATCTAAAGGCACTACTTCAAGGAAAGATATTTGGGTGAGAACCACACATTTTGCATTAAATAAAACTACTGATTGGTGGATTAATTGGGCTTTTATGCATTCTTTCTGTTTGAATATACTTTTATCCTACACAGTTTAATATTAGACATAGATTTCTTTCAAAATGGTGGTTTCAGTTAATTCTGTGTGTAGCTAGAGGATCTTGTAAAATGCCTAAGGATGTTTATGGGATTTCTTTTTAAGATCTCCAAGCACTGCACAAATAGTAACTGGATGGCATTATTGGTTAGTGACTAGCACCAGAGTAACATTAGGAGGAAAAAAATTGTCCAAGAAAAAACTTCTGATTTGCATTGTCCTTCAGAAATCTTAATGGATGATAACTAAACAAATTATTGCCATTTACTAGTTCCTTTCTATCTAATCAATTTTTCCCTGTAATTCCCTATTCTTGGGGGTTTTCTCTCAAATTTGCAAGAAAACATTACCATTACAGGGGAGGACCAAATAGTGGCAGCAAATGAACTGAGTGACTGAATCACAATTTAACAGACATAAAAATATACAAAATGTGAAAGAACCCAAAATATTCCAGGGCAGGATAGGATTTTTTTGTGTATTTTCTGTGACTAAAGTTACTTTTCATGACTGTCAGCAAAAAGTGTTTGATTACTTCTTCAGCATTTTTTTGATTTTTGGAGGAGTAACTGCTAAATATCTCGGTTTTGGGGGTGGAGGGAGGGGTGGCTCTTAGTTCTAATTTCTGGTGGACCAGGAGTGGAGCAAGAGCTTGGGGGAGCCAGGCTGTGGGTCTGCTGACCAAACCGTGGGAAGATGCTGGTCCGTGAGTCCCCAGGAGAAACCAGGCTCCATCTGCAAAAGAGGAATGTGATCACTTAATCTGTCCTTGGGCCCCTTCTCATGCTTGTTTTGTGTTGCAGATTAATGCGAACTCTTCCTTTAATTTTGATGTGTTCAAAAACACGAAGCCATAAAGCAAGCCATTCTGTCCCTCTTTTAAAAAGTGTATAAATACGTTGATATGTTTGCATTACTTTAAGACTTGAGAATTTAAGCAATCCATGGGTTAATCAGCTGGCAAATGAATGTGTAATGTGCTAATTTAGAATTCTAACATTGGTATATTAGTTTCAGATTTAACTGGATTAGCAATTTGATGTTGACAAGAGAGTTCAGTGAAGCTAAGTAAAATAACTTCTCTTGGGGCAACGTTTCAAGTATCCAAACGATCTGTAACAAAAAATCCGAATCTAATGTAAATAATCATCGATCTGCACGATTGTTACTTACTCAGTGGCAGCGAAGTACTCGACATACGACCAAATCTTGGTTTATGCTGTACAAGTGTCAGTCTCCAAACACCTCTCAGCTTTGAAGGAAGGATTTCTGTCTGTTACGTATCCAAAAGAATGCAGTTGGAAACATACTGCTATGAAAATCTGTAACTGGACTTTTTCAAATCAGCCATAGGGTGTATTGCTTGGCCTGTCACACCTTTTGAGCCTTTTATAATATTTACTCAGAACCTTCACTCTTGTTTAAAGAACATACAGGGATGTACCCTGGTACTACACATTTTGTCCCTATCCATTTCCCAGAAGTTAAACCCCAGATGACCAGACACATGACAGACCAATTCGGGAAGCAAATTGTGGCTGCTTAAGTAAGTTGCATGTATTTTTGACCTCAAATGAAAATGTTTCTCCTGAGTTACAAAGATACTAGAAATGAGGAGGGCTTTCCCATGACCTGAAATCTTTCTTAGCCCTTATTTTTTCCCCCCAATATAGAGTCAAACACAATGCTTCACACAATCACAGAGTTGTTGAGGCTGGAAAAGTCCTCTGAGATCATCAAGTCCAGCTTAAGGCAAAGCTTGAGGGGGATTTTTTTTTAAATTATTTTTACTTTATTATAATAGATAGTGAACTTCTTTTTCAGATAACTTTATTTTAATGTGATCTGAATGCATAATTATTGACAAAGCAAGACTTGAAGTTGGATCCACTATATTTTCGGACCATAATATATACGCTTTACAAAACTATATGTAAACATAGTAACTATGCTGTAGTACATAAAACATCTGCAATTACATGAAAGAAGGCACATCAAGATTTTAATTTTACAAATGAAAAGATACACCCTGGTTGCTATGGATGTTGGCATTCCTTTAAAACACTTTCTTTCAAGGTCTGATTTTTCCCCAGCGTAGATATGGACTGCCTAATACAGCGCTTTACCTGTACTAGACTGTGTCCCCACGTGTTAATAAATACTGGCAACAACCTGGTCCTTTTTTTTTTTTAGCAAAATATCAATTTTTCACCTTTTTTTTTTGAAGTAAACATCTATTGTATTTTTAGATATGTAAGCAAATACATGTAAAATAGTTTTTTGTTTGAACTGCTTCAGGTCTCAGCTTGCTTTCAGTATACGTTAAGACGAAACCCTGTGATACTTTTCTTAACCAGATGCTTAAGACGCACCTAACATAAAGTTGGTATGTTAAAAATAAGAGTCAAACCCTAGAAATGTAAAAAGTATCTTCATGCTGTTCTTACTCTCTTTGAGGGAAAGGAAAAGTGCACATTCATACCTACTTTTTTACCCAGTGTTTTGGGGGCTTCACATTGCACAACTGGTTTACTAATTGCAACTTCACTGGACAGTACTGAGTAATAGCAATGCACTCATCTGTTTAAAATACTGTTTTTCCCCAACATTCCATGCATGGTTCAGGGACAGCTCATTTTTCAAATTAGCAAAGAAGTTTAGTTTTACTAATGTATGACCTAAAGCTGATGAAAAAAGCAATATTCCAAATTTCAGCCTCCAGCACCTCTTAAAGGATGTAGATTGGATAGGTTTTCTATGAGCTTCGCTTTTCTTTTTCCTTCCAATTAGGTAAGAAAGACCCAAGCTCTTGACAGTAACTCATGATTCCAAACAAAATGTGAAGAAGTACTGTATGTCAGTGAGCTGACTTCAAAAAACAAACAGTTAAAATGCACGTTTATACATATTTATACTACCCATTTAATAAAAAATATATTGTAATATTCAATAAAATTAAATACACAAAATAAAGATTAACACTATACAAATCCTCTGTAAAAGCTTTGCCCCCCTCTTGTAAGGCGGTTAGCAGGCTGCTGTGTAACCATGGGCAATGAATAATATACCTTTGGGTTTTTTTGACCATTTCACTATTAAATGTACAGTACAACTAAACCTTATGTCTGGATGAGATGTCTCACATGAAATACTGCATTTTGTACACCAAAATATGTTATATGGCTTTTCATGCTATTCGTCACTTTCATATTCTTCCTCTTCATCACCTATGGGGTAGGACTGGATGTTGTTCTGGGTATACATTTTCGTTCTCACAGGGCAGTTGTGATCCATGAGTATTGCCTGAAAGAAAACAGTGAATATTAGCATTTCTGTTTAGCATCCAGCTGAGGTCTGGGGTCAACTCCACCACAGCCGGATCCACCACTCAGCAATTTATCTCTTCTTCCTGAAAGCAGAACCCAAAGCTACTTCAGTTTGAGTAAGTCCAAGGCCATAGCTGGTGTGAGGTGGGATCTTGGCCCTAAAGACATCACCAGCAACTTTCTGTTACCTTACTGGAACCAGCAGTTCAGCCCATGTATGTAACTGAAATACATCCACCTGCTCTCCAGTTATGGTAATTTACCTCTCCCATATTTAATCTTCTATTAAAAGCTGGATGAAGGAGCAAGGGGTTCCTCCTGCCTCAAGCTGAGTCTCTTACTAGCTGTGTTTTTCCAACTCTTTTCTGCAGAGCTCCAAGGCATCGCAGCCAGGCTCAGCTGAGGGCACTGGCCCAAATATCGCAGCGTGACACCCATGGCAAGCTAGAAGTGATTAGTGTGGTTACGGGCCAGCTACAGTATTACATTCCGTAGGATGAATTTTTCCTAGGACAGAGTCTGTACTCGGAGTGGTTGTGTAGGATATTTCAGACTGTATGTGTTTAAATTTGGCTTTTAATTACTCAGAGCACAAAGCAAGGACCCTCCTGACTCTTGTCAAACCCAGAAGAAATGGCACGTCAGTTCACTGCCATGAGCTGCTTTGGGAATACGAGTCACTTTACGTTTAAATTATGTTGGAGGGGACAAATGCTGTATTTAAGCCATGGGGAGAAATCCTGTCCCTTCAGTAATTCCCACGTTATAAATGAAACCCTGCCAGTGACCAGGGACATACATGATGAACGTCGTAGTTCTAGAAACAACAGCAGCTTTTTTTCTTTTCTCTTTCTGTTCCTCAGCTTTAGTCGATGAAAAAAACCCTAACAAATAATTTTAAAAAAAATCAATGCAGTCTGCAAAGGTCATGACAAAGGATTAACTGGAATCTGTGGGATTCTGCAGGCCAAACGTGCAAATATATACACCACTATTTCAACATGATTCATTTTTCCACTGTCTTGTAGTGCTCATGCCAGTACAAAGTGTGAGCAGCACACCCAGCAGGTTCTGTCCTTATCTTGCAGAGGTGTGATGCTACATAATAAGATCATGGCTGTGCCAAATTTTCTTTTCTCCCGGATAAACTAGCAACTACACTTTGGGCCCAGGTTAACCTCATTCAGCATGAGCAAGGCTGGAGCGCTGGGTGGGTTAGACCTACAGATGGTGACGATGCAGCAAAGACTGGTAATCCTTTCCCAGGATTTTCCCAGCCCTAGAATCACAACAGGGATTATTCTGCCTACTGACCGCACTGATTCCTAATTCCCAGAGTCACCCAGATTGGGAGAGACCTTGAAGATCATCGAGTCCAGTCATTAACCTGTTCCTTTGGGAGCGCTTCCCGTCTTCTTGCCAAGCAGAGGAAATCTAGTGAACCAAGCAATGGATCCCCTCTGGCAGCAAGGGGACTTTTGAGCCTGATCTATTAAACAACTATAGGAACAGCCAGTCTTGCAACAACAGAGATGGGGAGCAGATGAAAGGTCAAACTAAGATACAGAAACGGGAAAAGAAAGGAGACAGGAGGATGGTATAGGAGGTGAAATGAAGGAAAAGAACTGTCAAAACTAAAGCAGGAATAGTTTTGGGTGTCAGGCTAAGCAAACAGCGAGCAATTGGAGGAAACTATTCATGCAGGCACATTTGTGGGTATTCTGGGGCACAACTCCTGGAATAAGCAGCGGAACTCCTCACTCCAGGTCTTGTAAAAAGTAGACTTTCCCTCAGAGAGCAAATGTGAACATCAATGGGTAAAAAGTCTGGTGAAGGCTGTTAATCACAGTGTCAGTTTTGACTTCGATCTCTTAGTCCCTGATTTTAGGGATTTATTCACAACGCGTTCGCCTGCTCTAAGACTCCTGCCTAGATACCCACTGCAAGCCGCAGGGCACTCGGCAAGATGCTGATTTGGCCAAGCACTATTCTTCTGAAACACCATCCAGCGGCTGGGGAGCACATACTGCTCTAAAAAATTAAACAATTGTTATAGTTGTAGTAGAAGAAGAGTGAATATAAGACCCATGGTACAGATAGCGTAAGAGAAGCCACTGATTTGTAAGGGCAGGTGATCTGTATGGAGGAAGAAGTAGGAGGATACAATATGATGTAAGACATACTGTAGAGGACCATGGAAAAAGAACAGGATGAGGCATTCAAAGGAATAAAACAAAATTAGTCAAATAGCTCAGGGAAATAAAAAATGGTTTTTATACTGACTACACTACAATGTACTTTGTTGCAGAGGAATGTCTGCTGCACCCTCTTTTGCAATAATCAAACTTGTGGCTTTTTAACATGTGATTAATAAAAAGCTTTTCTTAATACATCTTGGACATAAAAAGAAGGAGGAGTTAATTCCAAAGATGATGCATGAGGGTGAAGTAGACTGCTGGTCCCATTTTAGGTAATTTACAGGGAAAATGCAGAAACAAATTAACTTTTTTTCACTGAATGAAACCCAAAACCAAAGACAAAAGAAAGAAACCATGCTGTGCTTACCATTTTCTCCTCTTTGGCAGGTGGACTTCGAAGGAAAAAGCAGAGAGGAGCAAAGAGGATATCCACAATCCCGATAATTGTCATGAGCCATGGAAATCCAATGGCCTTTGCAATGGCACCGCCAGCGGAAGGACCTTGTATAAATAAAAACCCTTTTCTGAAGACGGTTGAGACACAAAATTTGCAGCAGTTGCTTTGAACAACAGTAATTTTATATTCCAAAAAATCCTCCTTTGCAAATTGATTTGAGGAACGTAAAGACAGGGTTGTAATTATAACATGAACCTTTCCTAGACCCATACTCCACATTCACCGAAGAAATTAGAGATTCCGAAATGCAGATTATTAGGGACACATCTGTGATGTTAGGTTTAAATGGTCCGAGGTCTCCTTTCAAGGGATATCCTATTTGTGTTTAGTGCCTGACGCTTCAAGCCTCTTACAGCTGACAAAGCTGAACATGGCATCACAGCAGAGGAGGGGAACAGATGCCAAATACTCCCTCTGCTTTGTTTTCTTGTAGAAAATAAGAACCCCAACTCATAAAGCCTCCAAATGCCACTGGGATTCACGCCTGGCATCGTACCATATTCTCTTTTCTTAGCTGTGCATTATAGGCAGGCAAAGGCTGGACTTACCTATGGCGAAGCCCATGCAAAAGGCAACATCAGCTATTGCGTACACGCTGCCATAGACCGAGACATGACGCAGATCTACAAGGTAGCCCATAATTGGCATCATGGAGGAATCCACCATTCCTGGTCATAAGGGAAGGAAACATTTCAGGAAAATATTGCTGGTTTGTTTTTTTTTTTCCTTTTAATGTTTTGTCCAACTATGTGCTAAAACAGGATGCAAAAAGCAACTAAAAAGATGCTTATTCTTTTATAAGGTTAAATTATTTAAAACCTCTGTTATCTTATTCTTCAATACCTGTGTTATCTGTGCTTTTTATGATCGTTACAGCGTCTGAGGTCACTCCTGGACATGCATGGATGTGTACGTGTGACACTTGTCAGAGGAAAAGGAGAGATGCGAGCTTCAAGAGTATCAAATGCTTCTGAGCAGCTCTGCGTGCACAGGCTCTTACCTCACATTACTAGCAAAGCAGCTTTCATTTAGGGGAAAGTTCTTTTGTACGAACTTACATTTACTGTAGACCTGTAAGACTGCATTAGGTTCCAGTCCATGAAAATCATTACGGTGGTTTTAACATGTCTTTTGAACCACACTTTGATCGCTAGCAAGTAACAGCACAAGAGAGCTGACAAAACTGCTGACATACTGGGGATTTGTAGTTGTGCCTGTAACTTCTTTCCTAACTGCATATCCCTCGTGTGTGAGGATGCCCTAGAACATCTGCTGACCAGCCAAGCGCTAAAAGTCAAGCCATGGTCGCCACTCCAGCCTGACTGCGTGGTCCAGCATAAGTAAAGTTCACACATATTTCTTGAAAAGAGTACATGTGCGTGGGCTTGGGAATTCCTACTGATGAACAAATATTTAAGCCTGGTTTGGGGGTTTCAGTTTTTTGTGGTGGTTTGTTTTTTGGGGTTTTTTTCCATAAAAATATCTATATAAATTGTTTTCCACAACAGGAAATACTGTGAGTTTCGGACAGTGCATTGCTTTATTTCTGAAAACAAGGTATAAATTCTTGACAGTTTGAAAGATCTGTTTAGGTTGATGGAGCAATTCTGGACAAACTTAATCCAGCTCGTCTAACAGCAGCCTAGTTCAAACTGTCTTGAGCACTGTCCTTTAATTCTTCTTGCTTTACCTACCAGTTTGTGGCACAGCTCAAACTTTGCTTCTGTCAGACCAGAATGGCCACAAAACTAATTTTACGTGTAACTCCATGTAAAATTATTTTTACATAACAAACAGACCATAAGAAGTCATTATAGTTGTTCTTACCAATGGCAAATCCAACTCCAAAATTTGGTGCTATGAGCCCATAAATGTTTTTAGCAAATGGTACCTATAAAAGAAATTTCAGGGAGTTAAGTCACACTGCACATGCTAATGAGGTCAGTTTTCTTTTATCTAAGATAAATTCTTAGAGTAGTTTTTTGGCACACTTGGTATAGATGCACAGGTTAGAGTTTGATCCTTGTTCTGGGTTACTGTTCCAGACAACTGTGCCATTAAACCACTGACACACCTAGTGTTACAAGCAGGAATAAACTGCTGAGTGACAGCTCAAAAAAAGGATCACTCTCCTCTTTTCAGAGCCAATCTTCCTTCAAAATAATCGAAGCATTAAAATTTGAAAGCACACAAAATTCTGATCTGGAACCTATTAACTACACATTGTTTAATAATGCATCGTAAAGCAGAAACTTCAGCAAAATCTCACGGGGAGAGCACATATTTGAAGATGAACACAGGAACATTTAGATGGTTTGAAAGACACATGATTTTCTACTTACGCATAGAATACTTATTCCCACGATCAGCATCCCAAGTAAAGCACAAAGCCACCTATCGAAGAAGAAACATGGCTCAGAGCTCAGCGATACTGAGACATTAAAGCTGATCCTGAATGTTTCGAAGTCACGTCTGAAGCGCCAAGTTACACAACCAAAGTAACAATATGTTCAAAAGAAGGACTTTGCTACTATAAACCAAATATTAATAATTTCCACTATCACTAAAACCTCCCTGGGAAACACTGGAAATGGTACATGAACGGACTGGAAGATTATTAGTATTTTTAAATTAAGCGTACCTTCCCATTTTGTGTGCAAGGATCCCAAAAAGATTAGTCCCGATGAGATAAGAGATACTGGCTGGAAGAAAAGCAACACCTGAAAAATATGAATGAGATGTTTTATCAGCAAGGATTTTAGTGAAGCGTTAGAAGAAACTAATAAACTCCAGACACTGCAATTCTGATCTGAGCTCATCTAACAGAGTCTTTGTGCACAGCCCGAAGAATCAAATATCCGGTTTGTTGTAGCCTTCTCATGAAATCTAAGGACATCATCTATGAAATGCGGGAGTGATGCGATGCCTTTTTAAAAGAGTTTTTCAGCATCAGCTGCAAGAACTGTTATGGGAGAGGGGATGGAACAAAGCGAAAAGTTCATGTCTAGCTACAATAAGCTTTGGGCTGGGTCAAGGAAAGCGACTCTTTGGCGGTTGTGTGGCTTATAGAGCATATGCTCAGCACATGTGGCAAGAGCGGGAGGGACGGGGGGTGGGTGAACCCCTCCCTGGAGGAGGGGAGATCGGGGCTGCTGCTCTGGCTTCTCAAGGCACTGTCCCCCCCCAAGACTGTGAATGTGTTGAGGTGGACTTTAACGCTGCAACGTAGTCTTAGGTCAAGAAGCTACATGTATATGAATAATGTAAAAGTGAAGAAACGTTAAAATCACGGGTTTGAAATTATTTAGCCAATATGCTTACAGTAAAAGTTAATTAAAAAAAGTTATTGGTTTAAATTAAAAGAACTAATTATCTGTAATGACTTGCAGATGAGGGTGTACCCAAGTAAATTCCTTCTGACCCTGATGGGAGGGTGCCCAGACCTTCCCATCTGCCCCACATCCACTTGGAAAACCCTGCTGTTGGGACAAGCAATATGGTCTCTTTTCTAGTCTGTGGGGTTTTCCCAGTCCTGAGGTTTCCACAGCAGTGGCTGTAGCTGGAGCAGATGCTGGCTGCGTGCTGGCCAGAAACATCTCTGGTTTAAAAGCCAGTTACCGTCTGTGCTTGAGGATTCATTCTCTCCCCAAACGTAAATCACAGGGCAGGACTCAGCCAGAGGGGAGATGTCCAAGGAAGAAATGCTGAGGGAGAGCATGGTGTGGCCTTGCCTTGGCTGCCTGCAGAGTGCCAGGAGGAGGATGCAGGGACTGTCCCAGGGAGAAGACACTGTACAAAAAATATCCAAGAGGCAGAGGAACAGGGTGGCTGTGCCTAAGGCTGGATCCTTGTGGAATGGTGTTGAATGGTTTGTGTGTCTGGGAAGAAACAGGACACCGTCTTTTTCTGTTGTTCCTGTTAAGTTTTGCATCTTCTTGAGAAAAACAAAACTGGGAAACCTGTCCAAACTGGGAAAGTCTGATAAATTAGCACATGTCACGACAAGCCTTCCATTTGGTCACTGTTAAATCAGGTAATTCAGGTTTTGACGGCAGGTGTGACACTATGGCCCACAGTCAAACCATTTCCTTTAAGTGTATATGCTCCTCATCTTTCAGTGAGCCAACATACGTTTTCTCATTTCCTGCCTATCCATCTTCCTTCCTATCTCTCTGATATTCATGAAAAAAAAAAAAATCAAGAGGTAATTTTTAGCCCAGCAATATCCTGTGATTAAAATTCATGTGGGTTACAACAGTGATACTGGGGAAGCATTTTCACCTGTCTAACCACAACTACTTTTGTACTGCTTGGAGCTATATTTTTATACCAAATAGTCACATATAGCAGACTTTGACCACTGCAAATAAAAAATAAATACTGCAAAGCCTTGTTAAATAAGACATGCAGGTTGGTGTGTAAGCTGCAGGGTACTGAATCAGAATCATAATTTTCTAAATAAGCTTTATGCGTGGTAACACTGGCCACATCGAGGTTCTTTATACCTTCTTCAGATCATACTTCAAACAGCTGGATCTCCAAATTGCATAACATAATAGTTTGCTTAAAACCCTGCAGTTCAAGATACAATTTAGGAGGCTTAAAAACTTTAATTAGTGCTGTCAAATCAGACAAAGTGTAATGGAGTCAATTACTTATATCATTAAGGAGTAAAATTAGTCTCAATTTTAAATGGATATTTTCCTTCTAGCAACCTCTCTTCAACTAAGAGTTTTGTAAATCTCATTTCCATTGCACCAGTAATATGAAAGTCTAGCGAGGGAGGTAGATAAGCAATCTTCTTTTTTTGTTGTGAGTTTAAAATATGTAAGTTTGTGTGTTAAATTAGCTGTATTACAGGCTCGCAGCCATTACCATATCCAAGAGTAGAGCAGCACATTAAGGACTCCTACCTATGGCCACTCTAAATCTGGGTTGCATTAATTAGAACTAAGGTTCATGCTTTCTATATGGTGTAGGGACACCTCCATTAAATGGAATAGGGATATTAGTTAATGCTAGCTGAACATCCTTTTCATGAAGGATTTTTCTTTTCAGTGCCATATACTAACATATAAAAATACCCTAATATAAAGCAGCATAGAACACTTCATTAACTTTATCAAAGAGACATAAGTTGTGTTTGTAAGGGTAACTCTTTCCTACAACCTATTAAAAAGGTAAACACCAGTCAGACCAACAGAGAGGATCAGCACTGTGTGTCGTGGCACACGAAGGCCAGGCACTCCCCACCCAAGACGATTCACGTCAACCTTCTGCACACAGTTTGACACTCCCTGGAAGTTAATCCATTTTCTTTTCCCTCCTGCTCACCTCAGAGAGAAAGAAACTGCCCCAGTTTTACGTCTAGTCTAACTTGATACACAGGACAAATCCCCAGTTTGCTTGTAGACACTGGTTTCTCGAGACTGTGTCACTGTCACAGGTTATAAAGTGGTCCAAGCTGGGGCTCTCCCGTGGCTTTCTGTTGAATGGGATGACTAAGTAACCACTGAAAAGGTGCCAAATCTGTTAAATTTAAGGCAAAGTGCTCCTCGTGCCCTTGGTGGCCACATTTTGAGTAAAGTCCGTCCTTCTTCCACACGTTGCCAGGAGCAGCCCTGGAAGGAACATGTGTTGCCATGAGCGTGCTCTGCACCCAACATGCTACGTCTGCTGCGCATTTCTGTGGCTGCCTGCTCCTGGCAATTCAAACTAAGAACTGAAGAAGAATTCCCTCTGGGAAAAGCCCCATTACAAATTGGTTTGCCCCACTAGGCTGGATCTGTGGCTCACAGGAAATTTTGCAGTTAAAAAAAAAAAAAAAAATTATTACCCTGAAGCATGTAAGAAGATTTTCATTAACAGGACCAGAACTGAAACAGAGATTAGACAAAATATAGAGATGCAAATAATAGACTGTACTTTACCAAGTTGCCATTTTTTTGAACACATGGTCTCCATCATCCAGATGGGTAATGCTGGTTCAAGCATAGCAATTGCCATGTTCGCAAAGCAGATTGATCCTTAGAAAAAGGAGGAGGGAAAAAAAAGAGTAATTATTTCTTTTGACTGTAAACAAAACGCCATGCAAGAATAGATGTTTTAACAAAAAACATTGTGTTTTTACAGTCCTATTTGTCATGCATCAAATGTCAATTAATGTTAAATAGAACAGAAAATAAAATCCCTGAAGACTAACTTTCTATGTATTTCTATTCTCCTGGAGATTCTACGATAAAGGTTAAGCTATTTTCATAACGTGAAAGTCTGCAGTGAGCTTGATGACATTTAGAAAGTTCAAGAGCTCTGACTGTTGTACAAATGATTAGCTAAAACTACAATCTTCTGGTCTTTGTCTAGTTTCCTGGGGCAAAAATGGACCCCGTTGTGCAAAAGGCACAGGCTGTGACCCTATGCCTCCATCATCTGACAACGACTACTACGAGATGTGGAGGTCTCGATCCTAAAAATACCACGACACAGCCACAGAGATGTCTATCCTCTGCAAAAGGGAATTTTCCATAGAGATCCTATAGCTAGCAGCCAGTAAGTCCACGCAGCAAAGCACGGACATTTCTACCAGAGCTGCTTGAGCCCGTGCATGGCACCACGATGCCCTGATGTGTAGCTTGTCGGTCCCTATGAACTTCAAATGCTTCCAAATCTCTTTTGAGTTCCTGGTTCTTTATCAACCCGGATGCAAAAGATAACAAGGGGTGGAAGTGCTGATTCAGTCCTGCCCGCTGGCTCAGCTCTGCCCTGTGCCACCGCCCGCAGACCCAGACTCCAGTGGGTTTGTGTCAGGTTCATCTATCGTCACGCACTTCAGCTTCACTGCAGGGACTATGAAGCCCCGTGGTATTTCTTTGGGTTTAGGATGCCTTTTCTGCTTACTGAAAAACAACCCAAGGCAGTCAAAGCCTAATGCAGGGCAATGGGACACGTGCCCCCTGCTAACCCCTTGCAGAGTGACTTTCAAGGGAGCTTGGAAGCCACTAGAAGTAACAACCTCCAGCTTGTGTTCCCATTTTTCTTTCTAACATTTAGAATCTCTGAAATCTAGGGAAATATTCTAGACTCTTACAGTCATACACCTTCTGAATTTACTTTTTAAAAGAAAAGCTTAATTTGTCTGAGGTCAGAGAAATATTATTTCTCCTGGAACAAGTTCCTCATCATACAGTTCAAAACAAAATGAGCACTGATGTCATTCTTTGCTCAAACCTGTCAGAATACATCAGACTGTGCGTCCACAATTCCTAAAATGAACTTCCAGGCTAGCTAGCTCACTCCCTTCCTGGGGCAAGGAGCAACAGTTCAGCACTGTGTTACCCTACAGAAGAAAGGTTAGATCTAAACCTAACCTTTCCACCCTGCTGCAAGCTCCCACTAATGTCTGCGAGGAGCCTCAGTTAAACACCTCAGGGCTACCCTGTTCCAAGCCAAAAATCAGCCGCACTCAAGCAGTTTCCTTGATGCTGGGAAAGCATTTTAGGCCACAAAAAGCGCAGGGTCATTCCAGTAGAGATGGTTTCAATAGCAAAAGTATCACTCTACTCTAAAACTTCACAAAGAAATGACAAGGAGGTGTGCATGCACGCATCTGTTGCGCCTCTTTCTCATTAGGTCAGGAAGCATCACCAGAGCTTACCAGGGACACAGTGAAAAGTACCTCAGCTCCTGGGGATGTGCCAAAAAACAAGTGTGAGAGGCTGAGCTGGTACTCTGCAAACTCAGGGCAAAGTCCAATAAAAATGGTGCTACCTTAGCAAAGCTTCCCCAAAAGAAAGATAGAGGATTTTTTAATTCCATTTTGCATGGAGCTGACCTCTCTTTAGAGAGCCATATCTCAAAGACATAAATCATACATTGTTTCTTTTTAAAATTAGATTAAACATTCTATGTTGGCGAGAAGGTGTGGAATCATAACCTTCCAGCTAGATCCCATCTCCACAGCTGAGAACCCACTCAGCTTTTGGCAGACTGCCGTAGATATCGCTGGTATTTTTCCATGAAAAAGCAGGTATCCAGCAAAAGACTGTAGCGCACCTTCCCAGGAACCCATGTTCTCATGACAACACTTGTCTCGATTCTGTTTTTTAGATTTGATAATTTAAACTAACTCGACAGTTGATGCAACTTTGTCACCTGGTAGCACCTAAAGTTTCTTTAATCCCTGTCAGTGAGGTCTGGCACTGAGAATGCCATTGACTTCATTCACGGAGCTCCTACCAGCAGTGACAAAAAACGTCAGTAACACTTCTTTTGCCTGCGTCAGTGAGTAGTGACAACATTGACTTTGAAGAAACACCTCCAACACAACCTACATACGAGGCAGAGTCTGTCTTTGCTCATGTTCCCTTTCTTCTGCAGTGGTTTTCATGTGAGCTTGCCACATCATCTGATCCTGTCTCTCTGATGCCCACATTTCTGTGACCTCCCCATCATGACTGGTGAGGGGATGTTCCATGGGAATGGCCACCACACACCCTGCAAAAGCAAATGCTGGCACCACAGGTGACCAGGCAGCACAATGCAACATACAGCGAGTGAATGAGAGCCCTGGTCTTCTGGCTGCTCTGACAGTCACTGTTATTAACTCACAGGCAATGTGTGTTATCAAGGAAAAAAGTCGCATGTCAGAAAGAATAGAGAGGGGCACCATGCTGGAGTTCAAGACACTTTGTGTTATGGAGTAATATCATGCTGTAGATAAGCCAAATTGGTCAGAAAGTGCTTGTACTTTGACAGTGAAAATAATTATGACTCAAGTGTATGACACACGCTCAGGAGATTGAATCTGAATTTATATCACAAAGTTAGCGTACCTAAACTGAATGTAAAAAAACCCCACTTAAACTGCTAGCCCATTTGCAGCATGCCTAAAATGTTTTTGCTTGTGGTTAACAGATCAGCCCACAAGGGATAGATTCAGCTTTTTAATGAGGTAGTTAACTGCCTTAAAAGCCATTCAAAACCTCTGCTCTCCCTGAGCAGTGCAAACCCGGTGAGATTTTCAACCATCCTCTCACTAATCATCTCTGAACATCACACACCACGTGGGACAGGTACATTCACAGCATCCTGGCTTAGAAATGGGGAAAAGTGGCACAATGCCTTGACTGATTGCCTTGGGGTGTCAGAGCACGGAGGTAACCCCGCTGTCCCAACCAACTGCTTACCACTCTTCCCCATTAGTATCAGAATCAGAAGTTCCCATCTTAGAAAAGAGAGTAAGGAAAATGCTCCTTACGGTAAAGGAGACCAAATAAAACGTTCAGACCCTGTAAGGGAGTAAGACCCTGTAAGGGGTGAGGGAGAGCAAATAAAACTTTCAGACACTAAACAGCAACAACTTCCCAGCTGAAGCAAGTAACATTGAAACAGTGTATTCCTGGTGCATCAAGGAATCTGCACTCAGACTGATAAGCATCGGTAGGCCAAAAAAAAGGCTGAATTTCTAGTTAGTTTTTGGCACTCAGCTCTGAAAAAAAACAAATTTGGTCTGCAAGGGAAATAAAGCAGAGGGAGAAGAGACTGAGGTTAGAGATTTTCAAAATCATCTATACTGTTCAAGTGCTGGGCAGTCTCCGTCCAGGAGGCAAAGACCGTGGGTGCTCTGTACCTAACCCTGCTGGTGACCCATGGGAGTTAGGATAAAGGGCATTCCCCAAGACCAGCAAGAAACAATGAACCCAGGAAATGCCTGGTAGAGTTGCTTTCTTGGACAAGCAGGTTAGGATTAACAAAACTGTAAAAATTACAATCTCTTTGCGGATGTTTTATGAACACTAAAAAGGTCCAGGCTTAATTACAGACTTCAGAATAAACATTCAACCAAATGCAACACATAAAAGCAAACTTCCCTCAGGACAGAAATACTCATTGGATAAACAACACATGTAATACCAAATGCCATTCACCACTCAACCCAGACCTTTTCTGAAATACAATCCATGCTCTAGAGATCAAACTCAATCCCTCTTCAAATGGAAACAA
>NW_009731793.1:0-15255 GCF_000703405.1 Apaloderma vittatum | reverse complement strand
CCTACACGTGCCTGCGATGTGCTGGCAATCTCCTCCTCAAAACTCCTTGGCCCTGTTCACTTGCCTCACCGAAACTTTCACAGCCATATTTCATTGCTTTTGCAAGCAACTACAAGTCATTAGTGTCCTCTCAGCCAGAAATACACCTACATTTCAAACTTTCTGCCTATTATGTTTCTATTGCTATATTCCTCCCGTATTACCAACAGGTTCTTTGAGCTTTATGTAAATGAAACCAACAAATGACAATATCATTAAACCAGCTCAGCCCGAGGCATTCCAGGACACCAGGTATAACACCAATAGTTGATCTAAAGAAAAAGAAAAAAAAAAAAAAGGATCTGGTACCTGCTGCAATAATGATATATGGGTCCTTCAAAAGTGTCAGTAGCGGTGTCCCCTTCTGACTCTATGAAACAAAAGCTTGGGATTAGGAAAGGTAAAGTCTCATCCGTTGCCTAGAGTGTTTTACCTTAATACTTACTTCTGCCTGTGCTCTGGATGGCTGCAGAACAAATAATTGAACAGCTGTGAAAAGAAATCAATACTGTAACATTTCCTCAATAAGGGGGTTCGGTGGTAGTAATACGAAAGGGATGTGCTACCTGGTGATACAGACCCTTCATAGTTACTGACCTCCATCTAACAGAGCTAGTGCTGCCAGCACCAGGAAGGGAGAACTCTTCCCCACGAACTCGTACATGACACTCCCAAAGGGTGGGCCCACTGCCAGCGAGAAAGAAAGGACACAGTTGTGAAGCCACGGTTCTGAACAAACAGCCTCTGCAAGGCTTTGGGCATCTTGCTAGTGGCACTCAGTGACCAAAAAGCTCCATTTTAAAAAGTACACCTAAACACAAAACTCATCGACTGTAACAATAACCATATTCTTCACTTTCCAAAATACTCTTGCCTGTAAACAAACCCCAAACATCACAGAAAATATTCCCTGACTTCATGTATCCATGCAAGAAGTGTGCTGCTGCAGGAAAAACTATTCTTAACATGCACCATGTATCAAATCCAGAGACAGTATAGCAACATTTCACATGATGAGATTCTCTGCAGCTTTCAGAGATCACAAGTACATGCATTGGGGGTGGTTTCTCTTACCAGCAGAGCCTCCATCTCACTGACCTAATACTCCCATGGCAAGGCCTCCTAGTGCAATTCCCATTGCATTGCCTCTCTCTTCGTCATCTGTATATACACTGGCCAGCATACCCATCCCTAAAATAAATAAATCAATAAATAAATCAATCAAAATTTCTGAACAGGCACAATGAAAAATGAGGTTCTATCATACAGTATTACTCAGGTAATTTAATGACACTCTCATTTGCTAGATTCTTTGTCCCTGTCCGTCTTTCTTTCACAGAGTTTTTGGACGATGCTTTTCAACTAGGTGAATACTTGTGAAAAGCTTTGTTCCACCATCTGTTAGTTATATTCTGAGCACTTGACAAAGGTCTGGGGACCACTCCCACCTGTAAACGTGGTCAGTGCTGTGCATGAGCCCATTTCATTACTTTGAAAATGAGTATTTCAAGTTCAGGGTCCAAAATTAGAGGATTATTTTGACCTTTGTCTTCACATGCCTCACTTCCACATTTGATGATAAGCCTTCATTTCACAAAAGGAAACATGAAGCCCAATTTCTTTGTGTTTTCTCTGAAGCATTCAGACACTGTAGAGGTAAATGCTGTGGAAGAGTCCTCATAGAAATTAATAATTTTCTTTTCAAATCAAGATTTGACTAGGACTCAGTAAATACAGTCCAGAGCTCTACAGTGAAACAAAATAAGAAAACAAAATATTGCATGTTTGATCATTAAGTGAATATCATGCATCACATGCACCAAAAGAGCAGAGGTCCTGTGCAGATGAACACGCTTAGAAAATTGTGGTTGACCTCAAATTGTTTGCTTGAACAGTTGAAGAGCAAGTTAGAGAACAATATCAGAACTCACAATGTATTTATGAGATCTGGAAAAATACTCAGGGAAAAAATAATAGGAGGCGATACAAAGGAGATAACACAAAGGTTTACACTTAAGTAGGAATGTTCACATGCACAAATGCAGGAGGGTAAAAAAATCATTGACAGCAATACAATATAGAAAGTTTCCTTTGCCTTTGAGATATGTGAAGTGACTCTTATTGCTGTTGCTCCTTTTAAGGAGTCAGAGCTTCTATGAGTGCTGGGTCTGGTTTTGGTGCAGCACAGGAAGAAAAGTGGGGGTCACTGGAAGCTATCCAGAGAAGAGCAATGAGGGTGAGCAAAGGCTTCGGAAAATATCTGAGGGACAACTGCAGGATTTCAATTTAAAACCATAGAAGAGGAAAATTATGCGAGATGTGATAATAGCCTTGCAATATGAAAAAGAGCCACAAATATTTTCAACAAAGATAAAGAAAAGAAACTGTTCTTCATGTTCTCTCAAGTACAGAAAGCAGAAATGGCTTACGTGACAGCAAGGAAGCTTTAGATGAGACATCAGAAAAAGCTTCCTGACAGTAAGTGTACTTAAGCACAAAGCTGGATGCTAAGGGCATTGCTGGAGGCTTCTGAGAAGATGCCTGTCAAGCATGCATGAGAAATGACAGATACAAAGCTGATTCTGCCTTCAGGAACGAGGTGGGCTGGACTATCTCTTGGTCTCCTCTGCTCTGTTTTGTAGATTGTCTGTGAAAAAAAGTCACGGACTTGTCTGACAGCTGTATCTCAAGGTGCATGCTTGCACAGGGACTGAGTTAAAGCTGAAAAATAACTGCTCATCCAGGCATAAATCTCTCTCCTTAACCACTGCTTGTTGTGCAGCTTCAAACCCATCTTAAGCACACGATGCTTCTTACTCCCAGCTCAAATGCTCAGTTTAGGGCATTGCATCTCTGCAGCTGGCTCAGGCAGTGCTGCCCAGATGTGGGCTGCAGCAAAACCCCTGCAAAAGGAACCCAGGAGTTTCTCTGGAGTGTATGTGAAACCTGCCTGTATAGCAGTCCAACTTGGAAGGGGGAATTTTCCCGACAAAGTCAAAAGACACACAAATTTATATCCCTGCTGCCATCACAGGAAATTTTTGAAAGGAAAGCTTGTGAAATGTTCTAACATTAACACATTATATTTTCTCCACTCTCAGAAATGGTTGAACAATTTGGGCTCAAAAACCCATCCTCTATTTCATCTACTCATTTAAAACTTACAACCTTATATGGGAAACCTGGTACAGGTAACCTGGCAGAGAGCATAGTAAGTCCTTGAAAACAATGTTTTATAACAGAAATTTCAGTAACAGACAGAGCTGCTGTCCCTACAATAAAAAGTACCAACATAAGTTCCTGATGACCTTTACAATGGCTAAAAATGAATTTAAAATGTTGAAGGTGCACACACGGAAATCCCAGGGAGAGTGCAGTTCATTTAGTGCTTTACCTTACCACCACCCTAATACCCAGGAAGTCTGAGAAGACATTTGCTTTGAGTTACTTGATATGAAACAGACAGAAAAAATGTGAAATTTATTTAATTCAGGATTTTTATATTAATTACTGAAACTCCACACAAAATACAATTCAGAAAGTTATTAAAAATTACCCAATTGCTGATCTGTATTTTACTCTGTCATCTCTTTTCCTACCTGCCACCGAAGAACAAGAGGAACCCACTCCTTGAAGGGACCTGGCAATAAACAGCAATGTGTAGCTTCCAGAGAAGGCAAACACTACAGAACAAAAAACAGAAGTAAATCTTTTAAATTAGGTTAACTCTAACTAGTTTAAAAAGTTAGATTTCTTTAAACTATCACAAAAACTTCATGCAATTCAGCGAAGTGTTTACAGTGACTTGTGCCACTTTCAATGCTAACTGCATTATTTTCTCTTATTGCATTTAGATGTGTCAGTGTTGAATTGCTCTCAAGTGTCTAAGCCTCCTGGTAACACAGAACCCAAATGCACAAGCAGTTTTAACTAATTACTTGAGATTTGATTACATCCTGCTCTGATTCAGCTACACACAGAAGGAATAATAAGACCTTTCTTTCCAGCCCTGCCTCCCCGTGGTGCTTCATTTAAGGCTGCCCAGTCTGAAGCTCCAAGCATTCGGGGAAAGCAGGATTTAACAACCCCACCCCTGCATTCACGCATCCTCCGATGTCTCCTCCAACAGATGAATGAGTGGAGAAGGGTTTTACCTTGGTGCTGCCAGCTCTGCAGTGGATGATGCGCAGCACCACTGGCTGAAGATGCAAGGAAGCCAGTTCCAGCTGTTCAAGGGCTGTAGCAAGCAGAGCACCAGAAAATCTGCACCTGAGGACATGCCTCTCTACCTCTCCCCAAGAGATTTAACCCCTATCTCCACTCTGCCTTTTGGGACAGAGCCCCTGGCACTCCTCAGTCCAGCTAAATTCCCCATACATAACATTGGGAAGTAGGAGCATCCCACAAAACCAAGCACATCTCTGCTCGTAGAGCCTATGTCGTGGTCAGTGTCATTAAATCTACAGTGAGGCTTTAAAAACCTTTTTTCAGCTCCTACCTCTTGGCCACCTAAGGAATTCTGCCAGACAGGTTATAGCTGGGGGAAGCTGTCACGCACCAACAAAACACAAGATCCACACGTGCTTCTCCTACGTGCCCTGTGGCATTGTGCCTCTTGGGCTTTTCATCGCGTTACTACAATCCCTATCCACAGGGACAGCAAAAGATAGAAGAAAAAAGTATGCCAGCAGTACTCCCCTTTGTCATGAATTACTATTTTATCTGTATCCCAAACAAAGTGTGTCTAACATGTTCCTAAAATCCAGAGCTGTCAGGCACTCTAGGACAGGTATTCTTCTCTGGCACTTCTGTCTTCTTGCTGTTAGGAATATTTTCCTGATATCTAATCTAAATTGACACAGATTAAAGCTTGTTATTCCTTCTCTTATATACAGTGGACATGGGAAATTGTTTCTTTCCTGGTTTTTTCCATACATCTTACACCTGCCTTCTGACGCAAACCTGGTTCTTCCATTGTTCTTCACAGGCTCCTAATGATGTTCTCCTCAGTACTTTCCGCTTGAGCCACTACTTGCCATGCCAAAACTGACTGTAAAACACCAGCTCAGGCTTTATCAGTGTCACTTAGAGCAGAAAAAATGGTCTCACCTGACTTGCAGGCTATGCTTTTGTTTGCACATCCCACAGAGACGTTTGGCAATGCTGTGATACTGTTGACTTATATTTTACTCATGAGCCGCTGCAGCATCCCGTTCTTTCTGATAAGCCCCTACAGTAGCTAGTTGTTAAGGGCACTGTGAAATAGCCTTCCCATGGCTATCAGTTCAAAATTGTCTGAGCAACACCTCAGATTACAAGAACTTGAGAGAAAAGTCCAGCTAAGGAGACCAGCTGAGGTGGGAGGGAAGGTGATGCACACTCATTGTCAAATCTCATCAGCACCACCATTCATATGGAGCAGCTGCCCTTAAAGTATCCTTGGAAATCAGTCCCTCTACATCAACAAGAATTCCCAGTGATGATTTATTTTAGATCATTTATTGAAAAGTTACACCTGGACCAGACCAAATAAGATGTGGACACTTACTGATTGTTGACACAAACATGATGCAGAAGCCAGCAAACAGTGGAATCTGGTAGCCTATTCTGGAAGACAAAATGAACATTCACATTTCTGGGACTGTCTCACTGATATTTTGAGTTAGGCTTACTCATGTGAGCAGACACACTGCAAAAACCCAACCTCTAGTTCCTTGGGAGGCTTTGAACTATTTATTGTGAACCACATGATCAACTTTGTCCATGATACAAATGCATTTTCATCTGGCACAGCGGACTTTGTATGTGAAATCCCTGGAAGAAATCCTTCTCTCATTAGCATCTGATTGCCCTGTTCCCATTCCACCATTAGTTGTTCCCTAGAAAGTCCCTCTGGGCCTCCGTGGGGTTGCCAAGGATATGAGAAGAGAAGATTTCTCTGAGCATGCTCAACTTTGAAATACCTCGGCAGTGTTTCAATGCTCATCTGTCAGGAGACAATGACTATAATGAGACGCAGTCAAATCAATGGCTTTTTTGCTGGAAAAATTTGTCAACAGCTTTATTGGGAATTCTGCCTCAGCCAAGAACACTAGAAGCACCTCAAACTGCCTGAGAATAATATTTTTGCTTTCCATGTTTTAGGAATGAAAATGGAGCTGATCAAAGCTTTCTTCATCAGCCTGCTTCCTCATTAGGACTCTAAACAGCCTGTAGAAATGCCTGATTGCTATTAAGTATTTCAAATGTCCAGGAAATAATTTTCTGTCTGGAAAGCAAATGCATTTTTTAAGCAGCTAAAACTGAAATTTCAACAAAAAAAATTTTATAATGTACTATTTTTCATGTCATTAAAAATCCACCCTAGAACCAAAATCACTACACAGGTAGCCTGAAGAGAGTCTATATATTCTATCCAGCTCACTTTTTTCATAGCTTCTCTTTTTTTTTCTGTAAGACTGTGCATCTCAAATGTATTTGCAAAGACACTGTTTAATGGCCAAATTCTTCAGTCATGGATGATGATTTTCAAAGGAGCCCTGATTGATTTTAACTTCCAAGGAGCTGTCAGTGTTGGGTGTTGGGCATTTGTATTGGCAATATTGACTGAAGTAGGTTAATCAAAGAATGGAAGAGTCAACAATGGTCCTTTAAATTTTTAATAATAGCAGTCATGACATAGGTAAACCAAAATAATTACTCTGAGCTTTGTTTTTTTTTAAAAAATATTATTTTTATACATTTAAGGACCTTGGATAAAGGAAAACTCTCTGAAGCACAGGCCTTGATGTTCATTATATCTCACTGTAACATTTGTCTCAGTTTTGTGAATGAAAACAATCTAGCATGCACATAGCTACACACCACAGAAACCTCTAATGAAGAGTATTTTTTCTTTCAATATCATCACTACATTAAAATATGACAAAAAACTAGTGTGCAGATTCTTCTAGCTGAAATTTGTAAGTGGACATCATATGAGACTAGTTGCTCATCTGGTACTTAACAGGGTTGGTATCTCCAAAGAAAATTAAATCCCTGGCACTATCACAGATTTCCTCTGTGACCTTATGACAATCATTTTAATCTCTCAGCATCTTGATATCTGGCCTATAAGAAAGTAATACTACCTTTATTTATCTGCCTTATTTAAAGTGGATGATTTTTCTAAGCTGGTACACATTTCTGTTGCACAGGAGGTATTGTGCAATGGGATGCTAATCTCCACTGATGTTGCTATGTACACGAGGAAATAAAAAATTACCTGTTACCAACTTCTCATCTGCCTTGCAGCTGAAGTGTGCGCTTCCGTTCCCAGCGGGCTGAGGTAGAACAGGCCACAGAGAGATTGACCATCACTGCCTTGATTTCGAATTTTTCAATTAAAGAACTTACAGAGATTTAAAAAAGCCCTAGAGGTGTGGCTACTGCTGCTGGTGAGAGACACCATCTCTCTCTGTGGTATGAAAGCAAAAGTTGAATGTGCCCTTATGCCTTATTCTTTGCAAAGTAAGGTAGGTTTGTGTCTGCTTCTGTCAGGGCCATCGCAGAGGTATCTAGGATTGACCCTGCGAGGGAGAAGTCTGTTTTCAGTACAGAAATCAGCAATTTGGAGCAGCAATTTGCTCCAAGCACACTGAAATAAACTTCAGTTATTTGCATGAAGACAAATGCCATCCAAATTGTCTCCCACATTCATGTTTCTGTCACTAGATCAGAGATGTGAGGGATGAGATATTCCATAAACATTAATGAATTAAACAAAGAGAAGGACTGTCACATTAGTTCTAAATGATATTCTGTCAAGCTAAAACCCATTTCAATTCTTCCAACAGGCTTCCTACACTTGGAAAATTTCTGATGGTTGAAGGCTGTAAGAAAACAAGTACTTTGGAAGTCACTTTTAAAGCTCAATGAAATGCTCTTAATCTTTGCAGTCACAGACAATATTCTTCCTTAATCCTGGACAAACAACATCACAGCAAGGTGTGAAATGATAGGTAGCAGAGGGTGATGAAGGCAGAACTGGAGCAGAACTCACGTCTCACTCTTGCTACCCAGCAGACCATGATGCTTTATCACTCATACTGAGGTGTAAAGCACACCTTTTCCTCCACACAGAAATTAATTTTTTCAGAACTAGTGATCTGTCATACAAGATGATTGAAAGGTACATGGGTCAGCACAGGACAGGCATTTTTGCTGAATTGAACAAGTCATTATAATCATCTGAAAAGCTGAAAATAGCCTGGAGCTTCACCCACAATTTGGAGATGCACAATCCTGCTGTGCTGCCCTTGCACAAAGTTCCTGAACCTCTAGAAGTTGTGGTTGTTCTTGCTCAGGGGAGTCTTACCCACATCCATCTGACATTTAGCTTGATTTGCAAATTGTCCTGTCCTGCATTATCTTAGCAAACCCTGCCTTCGCCTGAAATAGCAGTGCTAATTAGTTGGCAGTTGTGCTACCAGAAACATCTAATCTGCAGCTGCACTCCCTGATCTGTTCGACAGATATTAGAGAGCACAGATTGAGAGTTTCTGCAGAACAATTGCACTGCATAACACAAATAATCACAAAAAGCCGAGGCACTACCTGTGCCAGCCAACTATTCAGTGATTCTGTCCCTTAGTCCTTGGACATTCTTGTTCTTGCTATGTGAAACCTGTGCATATGCAGCTCTACTTCTCAGCTATGACACTGCATACTCCATGACAGTTATCTCTACATTTTTTTCCCCCCGCATGTGTGTAACAACAGAGACTACTACAGCCTGTCTTCTCTCTCCTTTTTTCTTATTACCACACCCAAGCAGGTAATTCTCTTGGGCATTCCTTTCAAAAAAATTCCAAGAGAACCTGAAGCAGAGTCCAGCATGTTTCACCAAGGCAGCTAAAAGTGCTTCCTACAAGTATTTCTGACCTCTGAAAAAGGCGGAGTCATCAGTTGAAGGACACAGAGGAAAGGCTACCAGTGCTGGAGAATGCCTGCATTACTCCATTTTAGTCCCACCTTGGCCCCAGATGGCAGGACTGTTTGGAGGAGGATTATACCCATTAACAAGGTTACCCTGCAAAAAGACAACTGATTGATGGATCCTGTGCATCAGTAAAATAAAGGTTACACTGACCAGCTTAGCAGCTGTGGATGATTAGAGCCTAATTATCCATCAATTACAGTGCTGCAAATCCACTTATTTCAACCTTGTTGTTACAGAGGTACCTCTGCAAGCACCCCTTGTCAAATCTGTCCTGGTTGGCAGTCTGGCAGTCTTCTTCACTGCATGAAGATCAGGGAGGGCATATGGCAAGAATAATATTTCCCTCAGGGTTATGAACTGCTGAACATGTGTGAAGGTAAGGAAGAATACGCAGGATCAGCTGGGAGAGGGAGCATGCTCCGCGTGTTCTGCACCTCCACACTCCATGCTGTAGCACAGGGTAGGCAGGGGGGCTTTGTCCAACCAGCAGAACTGGGCATTTCAATCGCCGAAAGGAAGCCTTACACAGGAACTGAACTTTAACAAAGTAGTTACAAATGCTTTTTACTTCTCTCTTTTCATTCCTGGCATGTATGTTGCTCATGCACATACCACGGTCACATCGACTCTCTCATGCAAAGAAGTTCAAAGCTGTAGTCAGGCAGGTGGAAAAATGATGATGAAACTGTTATTTTTTTAAAGGATTTTTGAGGCTTGGATAAGCAAAAAGCTAAATGACATATTTTTTCAGACTGAGAGAGAGAGAGAGACATGACAAGGGAGACATCCACTGGCTATAGTGGATGTCCTCCTTCACAGAGCTTGGTAAGAGTTCGAAAAAAAAAAAAGGGGGGGGGGTATCAGTTAGCTACAGAGAGCACAACAGCCTTTTGCCCACTCTCTTCGCTGGAAAGGATTAGGCAGAGCCAACTGTGTGTTTTGTCTAGTACTCTACCAAAAGAGCGGGGCTTTAAAGAAATATTTTTAGCACAATTTACTTCTTGAATTACACCAATTTTGAAATTTATTTTTAAAAATCTATACCTCCAGTAGTTACAGAAAAAGGGGAAAATAGCCTACAAACCCCCCGTAATACCTAAACCGAAGTAATTACTGGCACAGACTCATATGAATAGAACATCCTGTTGCATTCCGTACGAACTCAAGCACTCAGAGCCGTTGCCTACTGAAAGCCAGTAACAATTCCATACCTGGTTAAAAATCTAAATTACTCTTAAACAACTGTATTTGACTGGAAAATAAAAACCACAAATGCAGTGTGTCACTTATTTGAAAAACAAATTTACTGGGCATCTTAAAAAACCATGTACACTAATCTTGAGGTAAGCAACCAATTCTCTTTAAGCTGTGATATATTGCTGAAATTTTGCAAAAGCAGTAACAGCATAAAACAATTATCACTAGGCAGCTTAACAGTAGTAAGGAAGAGTCTTTATAATGGTAACCCAGATATTTTCTGTTTCATTTGCAATGATTACAATTTTCACACTGCTTTTTTTCATATACGTTGTTATGAGGAAATGTCAACTAAGATTTTTTTTTTGCCGACGACTTCTACAGTTAACTGATAAATGTGTTAACTGATATTTCTCACCAAACATTTCTCAGAAGAAAGGCAGATTCTGATACCAAGATACAAATAAAGCATGAAAGAAAACCAGTAATCCTTAAATCTAATTTAAGGCCACTTTACCATTCAGGCCCTCATTTCTGCTCTATGAGAGAAGAGTCTGTCACACAGGACACAAGGATGATGCACTCTCTGATTTTTCTTCTGGCACTTGCTGGGCATCTGAGCTTGCAAACCTGTTGCTCAACCCCATGCAAAAACCTGTAGGCTGTTTCCAAGAGGAAATAGCTCACAGCACTGATGTTCACACCAGTGTGCTGCCTACTTGGCTTCTAACAGCAAAGGGAAATGCTCCCTCTCTGTAAGTCCTCAAGGCCAGGTTGGACAGGGATTTGAGCAACCTGGTCTAGTGGGAGGTGTCCCTGCCCAGGGCAAGGGGGTTGGGACTGGATGATCTTTAATGTTCCTTCCAACTCAAACCATTCTGTGATCCTGTGATCTTATGATGCGACGCTACAAGAACATCTGCCACTCCGTTGCCTAATCTAAGGACACGTCAGGTGTGTCCCAGCAGCTGGCTCCAGAGGACAGGTGTTACCTCGTGCCTTGGCACAGGCAGCACCAGGCTCCAGTCCTGAGATGCACAGGCACGCTGGGAGGCATTGGTGGGGACACGCACCTTCCTCCTTAGGCAGATGTCTACCAAAGAAGAGCAAAGATCGTATCTATAGTACAACATAACCGTGCTACTGAAAAAGCCATCGAAGACATGGAGCGTATCATGGCCTTTCTCCTGTTTTGAGAGGTTGTGGAAGTGATGATGCTAACAGAGAAAAGTAAATATCAACAAGGCAAGACTTCAGACGTCTAGGAAAATCCAGAAGAATACCTAAAGAACTATTATAAAAATATTATTTGATGTCACATTATTTGCCTGTGGATGAGCTATCACACCCTCACAAAACGATACAGAAAAGCCAGGTAACAAAAATCTGCTTTCCTCCTCAACTTGCAGCAATATTTGTGGAAAAGTAATTTTGCAATGCCATACTTCTACCTGTGCAGGTGGTATGCAGTAGGAGATAAGGTGAAAAGGGGGAGAAATTAAACTATCTCATTAAAGCTTTTGTGTGTAGATCAGTTCCACAGATAGAGTACAGGTTTTGAATTCATAACACCATGAGTCGAACTGCCACTTGTTGGCATTCTCTTCTATCAGAAAAGCAGAGAAGAGTGGGTTACTCTTCTATTAGATTGAAATTCAACACTTAGACAATATATTTAGGAGCTGTAAAATGTAATAAAGGTAGTTCTGTCTTCAAAACCCAAAGTGCTAGTGTGTTGGTTGTTTTGCGTATTGTCACATATGATAGGCATTGACTGCTTAAACAGAAGTGTTTTACAGGGATAAACTTCTGCTGCATATTATTTCTTGAATGAAGAAAATCTCCTTGGTAAAAACAATTTAAATAAGAAACATTAAAATTAGTGACTCGACTAAATACAATTTGGATTGATCTCATGTTGTTTCCAAGGACTGCAGCTGCCTCTGTGGGGAACTGTTACACCAAATGCTAGCAACAAAATCAAATTAATTACTAACCTGAAAACATTAAATGATATTATAAACACTTTTTAGTCACTGTGTAAACATCATTAGTGCTCGGATTTGTAGAGAGGTGTGTAAGTCATTGACACTGGTGCTTATACCCTTGATCCTGGCTCAGACAGATTTTCTGTAGAGTACCATTGAAACATATTTTGTTCAAGACATCATATATAGGCAAGCATTTAGACAACAATTTGTAGGCTGGGCTTAGTCATGTACTGATGGAAATCTGTGATCCACTGAACTTGGTGGCAAAGTGTGGCACTTGTTCATTTTTCACTGAAGTCCACATGAATTTCCCACTGATTCTTACCTCAGAGTCAGAAGACTCCAAATCATTGAATACCAGGTCGCACCAAGACCTGTACTTCTCTACAAGACCAAGGGAGGGATCTGAACCCTGCCTGTGTTTTCGATACCACGTTTGCATAAGTTAGGTGTAACAGGTACATCAACAATTCACAGTGCTATGTTGCAGTGTCTTTTGGCCCCATATTAACCGTACTAAAGACTATTCAACACCATTTCAGTAAAAGTTTCTCTAAAAACCTGAGCTCTCAGGAGCTGGAGGAAAAGTGTATGATACTGAACATATCAGATGGCTCATGCACCGTTTACCGGTTCATTTCGGAAAGGACGTACGTGTTTAGAAGCATTCACCAAACATATTTCACTAGACTATTCCTCCAGATAAAGTGAGAAGACCAGTAAGCCAGGGCCACAACTGAGTTAAAAATGCTGTGTTCAAAATGCCAGATGGGACTGAAACATCAATATAAAATCCTATCTGAGCGATGCAGCAGAAGTAACGTACCTGTTTGTCAGCGGCCCTATGAAGGGGTTGGTGATTAGCTGTACTGTTGCTTTTGAAGCAAACAAGAGACCGACTTGAACATTTTCATTCAGCAGGTCCTTATCTTCCTTCGGGCAGTCAGACGGGGAAGGAGTCACATTTACTGTCATTTGTTCTGTCTGAGTATGATGCAACTCTCTGGGCTGTGTCTTATCAGATTCGTTTCCAGTAACCATCGTTGAGTTATCATAGTAGGAAAAGATGCTCTGAAAATTGTCCATCGTTGTTGAGACTACATTAGGTTTAGTAGTCTGGATTTCTGTGGCATTTCTCTCATGTTTGATGCTGTAAAGGTAACTGGGAATTATTGGCACTGGAAAAACAAATAGAATATATTGGCATCTTACTATCAGGTTATTTGTAAATGGAATCACTGAATTTTCTTGTTTGCTTAGTATTGGCTAGGAAATACGAGGCTTCCCTACAGAGCACATTAGCAAGGATTTTGAATGGTGGAAACACAGAAATGAAAGAGAAATTTTCTTGTGTGAAAATAACCCCACACCCATAACTCAGGAAGGGCAGTTTAAAACAAAAAGTTCTTTTATGGTAGTCTTTATTGTTTGCCAGTTTTCATAAACAAAAGATTTTCTGTACAGACATCGTTCAGAAAGAAAAATACAAAAAGTATCAAACCCCATGTCTCTGTTGTGGGTGACTGCATAAAGCCATTGATTAGATTGTGAAATGCGAAAGATGAGAAAAGCATTGAGACTACCATTACATCAAAATATAAAAAGTGTAATAAAATGCATTTCTAGAATAAACCACAAAAATATTTATAAGTCATATCCTTAAGAAGGTAAAAACACACAGTACTTCTATAGTAAATAATCAGAACTAACGTGTTCTGATTATTTTGTTTGCATATCTCATTATTTTTTAAAAAATTGTGTTGAAAATATCTTCCAGAAGGAACTTTCTTGATACTCTTTGGAATCTTAGCTGCAACTTAATTGCATTAATATGTAGCTCGGAAATTAGCATTTCAGAGTTTGTAGAAACAGATGTCAGGTTCATTCAGCTTAACATTAGGGACAGAATCACACCTCCTTGCCTTGCACTTCTTCCTGAAAAAGCCTACTCTTTCAGTAAGTCTGCAAACTATAATAATTTCTAGGCCTTCTAGCATACATATTACTAAATAAGTAATTAAATAACTTTACAAGAAAGTTTGCTTACATAAAAAAAATTCAAAGTCAACTAGATAAAAATATCTATGTTTTTAGTTAAGGTCTACATTGTGGTATCAGCTTTTAAGCTGAAGTCCCCCAAGAAATTCAGGAATCTGACTGAGAAGCTGACACTGCAGCATCGTCCAAGAGCTGGCTCTGCATAGCCTCATTCACTTCCCAGAGAAGCATGTGCACTTGTGTGGGTGTGCACAGCCACGAACCACTGGTTTCATTGAACCTTTTTCTTTAAATTCATATAAACACTTGAATACTAGGACTTCCAGAACTAGCACTGAAAAGTGTTCAAGAATTTTACTTGAGTAGATTCTTAAATCTTGCCTCTCTGACACTGACGCCAGTAAAAGCTGCATCCTTGATCAAAACTTTGATTATTTTCTCAAACCAACTCATAGAAGTGCTTTTCTTAAAACCCAGTTAGATAGTTTTCTTATTAACCTATCATTTTAAAACCAACGTGGGGGGAAGAGGGACTATCTCGAGGAAACAGGCATCTCCAGTGTTATCTAGCCTGTTGTTTCAGTTGCGCGACCACAGGAGAAAAAACGATGATGAGCTAAAAATACTGTTATCTGTCGTTCTGTGAAGCATTAGTGACGTTTAGCAGAAAGAAAAAGAATTACGAAAACCTTTTTATACCATTCCTTATCCTGCAACTAATATTGAAATAAAGCGCCACTTTTTGTCTATTTGCAACACCTAGAATGTGTTTAAAACAGGAAAAAAAAATCAGTGCTTAAAAATATTTAGTCTGAGAGCACTAATCATGCATTCAGGGAGTACATCTGCCACTGGAGATTATAGATCGGGAGAGGGGTGGAAAAAAAACCTAACAAACAACCCAAAAGGGAGCAAAACCAGCCCCAACCCCGCACTCTACCTACCGACTACCGTAAGCAGCATGTTGTCCAGGAGCAAGGCGATGAAGACGATGAGCAGGATGAGTTTCCTGGACTGCCGGCTCTCCCGCAGCCAGCGGAGGAGGCTGAA
>NW_009731792.1:1961-5698 GCF_000703405.1 Apaloderma vittatum | reverse complement strand
TCTTCCTTTCCCCTTTTCTTTCTTTCCTTTTTTTTCCCTTTTCTTTCTTTTTTTTTCTCTTTCTTTTTCTTCTCTTTCTACCTTTCTCCTCTTTTTTTTTCTCAGAACGATGAGGAGCTGCGGTCAGATGTGTCGAGCCTCTGGACGGCGCCGCTGGTGATGAGGAGGGGTGACAGCCGGGTGAGTCCTGTGTGAGCGGGACAGGACAGGACAGGACAGCCGCTGTGTTCTGGTGCCGTTCTCACAGCAGGGACAGGCGACCACCCCGTCTCTGATCCCAGATAACAACAAATCTGTGTTTCTGTGCCCCCCCAGTCAGCATTCCCGTGTCTCTCCAGCCTGTTCACCTGGAAGTCTTGGAGACCCCTCACTGTGCACATACCTGGGCATTCACTTTCCCTTTAGAAAACCCTTTCATAAATGCAGAAGGTCTCGATTTCCCTTATCTTGATGTATCTCAAGTTCACTCTACACACACTTCTCTATAGCCCGACCTGATAATAAAGTGTGGAGGGAGTTTAGGCTCCTTAATCTGCTGATAAATTGGTGCTAATTGGTATAAAGCACTCGGCTAGAACGTCTGAGCTCCAGGCTTGCCCAGTCCCCACAGCAAGAAGCGATTGTCACTGGAAATAACAACTGTCACGGGAAAGAAGGCCTGGATGGAGCTGTCCCGCTCTTGTCATGTATCTTAAACACGGCAAACTGCAACAGCCTGACAGCCGGGGGCTCGCTGAGTGTCTGATTCAAGTCTTGGCTGGACAACTCGTAACTTCTCTCCTTCCTCGCAGGGCAAACGGTGCCGGTTGTTTGGCTCTTCCTCTCTGCCCGGCGGGATAGGAAAAACCCCCCAGAAAAGGATGGAGAGATCCCAGGAGGAACATTCTCCAGGGAAAAGCAAAAAGAGGAGAAGCCTGCCCGGAACGCCTTCCGAGGAGCCAACGGTGGGTGGCTTGGCGTCCCGCTGTGGGACGGCAACCCGATGGGGACGGGTCTGGTAGAGGAGTCTGGTTTCCGTAGGTTAACGGGAGTGTTTTCGGAAGGGTCTCTGATCTCCCGACCTGTGTTCCTCTAGAGTTTGAAAATGGTCAAGTCGCAATCCTCCACCGCGGAGATCGGCAACATTTTGGACAGTGACCAGCGAGACCTTATCGGTGACTTCTCCAAGGTAATTCGAGGGGTTTTTTCACAGTCAAGCGTTCATTCCCATGTTTTAAAGGCTTCTCTCTCGGCAGAGGTGTCTGGAACCAGCCTGGGGGACTCGTTTCCCTTTGTCAACAGATCAAAAGGAGAGGCGGCTGGGGAGAGGGGAGCTCCTGTGGGTTAGACACCAGGCGAGTCGCCTGGGGCTTCAGAGCGATCTGCCAGATTCCTTCAGCACAGGAGCCAAACACAGAATCCTGTCCCTGAATTTTAGGATTCCCGGGTTTGACTCCTGAGCTTTGCTGAAGAGATTCTTGTCGACAGCGTGTCTGTGTTACGAAACAAACCGCTGGATGCCGGGCTGCCGCATCTGGAACGTTCTCAGCGAAACGCTGTCTGTCTTGCAGGGTTATTTATTCCACACCGTGGATGGGAAACATCAAGATTTGAAATACATCGACTCGGAAATGGTACGTGCTCCACAGGCAGCAAGGAAAGTTCTGCACAGGGAGGGGAGCAACAACATAAAACCATCTTGAAACAACTGAGCTCTCGTTGTTTTTTTTTTCTTTTTTTATTTCCCCCCCCAGATTGTGTCTGTGCTGACGGGGAAGTTTGCGAGCTCCATCAAGGAGTGCGTGATCATTGACTGTCGGTACCCGTACGAGTACGAAGGAGGCCACATCAAGGTGAGGGCGCTGGGGAACGGTTGGAATTGGCAGGCGGGTTGCTTGGCACCGCGGGGGGCTGCTCGTCGCTCGCCAGTGTCCGAGGCTGCGTAGAAATTGTGTAGCTGAGACGCCCGGGGGTGTCTGCGATCCCGTTAATGCCCACGCGCGGCAGGAATCTTCAGGACGCTGGGGCTCATAAAGTGACTTTTCCTCCCTTCCCGGAGCAGGGGACGTGGCAAGTGGGGAGACGGTTCCGAGGAGGGTGTGAGGAATCCTCGTCTCTAGGGGAAGCTGGGATTAGGATATTAAACTTGAGCTAAACCGCAGGCGTTGAAGGGCAGGTGGCTGCGCAAAACAGAATTCGTCTCCAAGGTTGCTGCTCGAGCAAGCTGGCCGGCCCTCGTGGGTGTGGGTGGGCTGGGAAGGGAAATCCAGTCCGAAGCCGAGTTCCCGATGCCAGAGCTCCTCTAGGAAGCGCAGAGGAGGAAAGGGCTCGTGGAGAAGGCAGGTGAGGGGTTTGCGGCTGCTCTCCTCCGCTCACGGGCCTGGCTCTGCCCTGGCAGGGTGCGATCAACCTCCACATGGAGGAGGACGTGGAGGAATACTTGCTGAAGAAGCCGATCCAGCCGTCGGACAACAAACGCGTGATCATCGTGTTCCACTGCGAGTTCTCTTCCGAGCGGGGTCCTCGAATGTGAGTTATCCCCCTGCTTGAGAGAAAAACTTTTGGGGTGACTGTGGCCTCCTCTGGGACCCGCTCCAACAGCTCCACGTCCTCCTTGTGTGGGGGCCCGGGAGCTGGGCACAGAACTGCGGAGGGGTCTCGCCAGAGCGGAGCAGAGGGGCACAATCCCCCCTCGCCCTGCTGGCCACGCTGCTCTGAGTGCAGCTCTTCAGCTCAGAGCTGGGTTCGTGGGCTGTTTGCTGAATGCAAGTTTAACGTGTTTTTTTCTTGTTGGGTTTTTTTTTTTTTAATCTCTCTCCAGGTGCCGGTTTGTGCGAGAGCGGGACAGGCTGGGTAACGAATACCCCAACCTCCACTACCCTGAGCTGTACGTCCTGAAGGGAGGTTACAAGGATTTCTTCTCAAGATGCCGTGTAAGTAACGTTCTCTTTAACTCAGCCCTTTCACACCTGCAGGAGACGAGCCTGGATCAGGCTGATGGATCAGGCTTCTCTTTGGGGCAGAGCGGTTTTTTGCTGGCGTGGCTTTTCCTGTGCTGATTCAGAGCCCTCCTGTCCTGAGAACGGTTAAAATGTGGCGGTGAGGCTCTCTGAGCCTTCAGAGCTGTCTTGCTGGAAGGTCTTTCCCACTTGTCTCAAGAGTAAAATATCAAAAACCGGCTCCTGCGCTTTTACAACAGCTCGAAACGTTCAAAATGCCATTTGGAGAAGGAATTTCAGACTGCCGGGCCTGCAGGGGCTGGGAGAGGAGAGGCCGGGCGGTAACTGCTGTGGAGCAAATGGGAACCTGAAGTCTCGATTATCCTGAAGTGGAGAAGCTTGAGCTTTTGAGCTTTCGGCCTCGCATTCAGGAAAGGAAACTGAAAACTGCCCAGCACTGTCAGGGTGGTGTTTCTCGTGTCGCTTGGCTTCTGCTGCTTCAGCAGCTCCGTGCCCGGGCTCTCTCTCTCTCCTGCTGCTCCAACACGAGCCAGGCTGTGCCCGACTGTCCCTTCTGTCCCTCTCGGGCACTTCCAATCCTGGGACTTGGTGCTTTCTCAGGGAGATCTGGCCTTTCCGTGGCCGGCTGGCTGGGGCGGCCGTGCCGCTTCCTTGCGGGGTGTCGGCAATCCCGGCATTCGGGGGGGGCCGCTGTTGGTGGCAGTGAGCGCTCTCCTGGGTTTTGGGTCTCCCTTGTAGTGGTGGGAGCCTGATTTTTTTTTTATTTGGGGCCCGTGGGTGTCCTCTCCCGAGGTGAGA
>NW_009731792.1:1379-1920 GCF_000703405.1 Apaloderma vittatum | reverse complement strand
GGACCCTTCAGGGCTGCAGGGCGTGAGCCAGGCACGCTGGGACATGGGTGCTCTTCACATCTGGGCGATGTCAGGGTGAACACGAGATGAGATTTAGCTTGTGCGTTGCTGCCTGCCGGAAGATTTGGGGCGAGAGCTCTGTACGCAGGGCTGAAAGCCCGTTGTTTCCAGCTCTCGCTCCAGCAGGAGCTCTAATGTTCCAGCAGGAGCTCTAAGGTGTCGCTCGGCTTCGTTGTGAGCGTCTGGTGTGAAGCTGATCGGGGGGTCTCCTGTTTGCTCTGGTGGTGATTTTTGAAGGGCTCAGGCCGAGTCTCTGAGAGCTCCTCGCTCCTGGGACACCCCGAGGTGACACCAGCTTTGTCTTTCCCCAGAGCTTCTGCGAGCCCCAGAGCTACCGCCCCATGCACCACGAGGACTTCAAAGAGGACCTGAAGAGGTTCCGCACCAAAAGCCGGACCTGGGCCGGCGAGAAGAGCAAAAGGGAGCTCTACAGTCGCCTGAAGAAGCTCTAAGAGCCCCACTGAGCCAGCAGGGACTGCCC
>NW_009731792.1:0-1304 GCF_000703405.1 Apaloderma vittatum | reverse complement strand
TTAAAGCCGCGGCGGGAAAACGGCTTTTCGCGTTCTCCAAACTGCCCGAAAAATCTGCCCAGGGAGGGGTGGGGAGAGGCATCTGTGCGCCACGAAGGCGGCGGGGGCGTGGGGTCAGCAGCGAGGGTGTTGTTGTGCCTGTTCTTTTAAGTGCTTTATTTTATTTAAATACAGTCAAACGAAGCTAATACCACTGCGCTCGAATCCTCTGGGTTGTGCTCAGACCTGGTGCTGCTGGTGGTGACGGGGTTGGGGGGGGACACGTTAATGATTTTTCTCAGCTGCAGCTTTTGACTCAGTGTCCCAGCAGCGTAATGCGTCGCCGAGAAGTAAAACGGGAAATAGTTGGTTGCGGAGGGAGGGTCCCACCTCGCTGAAGCCCCGCGTTCTGCTGTGGGAAGCCTCCGCAGGCAGTCGAAGGGGAAATTTGTTCTTTTGTTGTACGTCGGTGCGGGGCTCACCTCGTTTGCCGAGCCTAGATTGCTTCCTCTCGTAGTGATCTGAATTTAGCTGCTGCTTTAGTTCCGGGGCAGTTGGTGTTTCCAAGCTGGGAGAACTTGAGGAAACTGAGGGTGACTCAGGCTTGGGCTGGGCTGGGTGATCCCAGAGGAACCGGGGGGCAAAGCCGGGGCCAGGGTTCTCAAGATTTACTGCCGCGTTGTTATCATGAGACCTGTCCAGCTGGGGGAATCGCGCCGGGAGGCTGTTCTGAACCCGCTCGCCCTGCCGCGGGCTTGGCTTCGGCCACTTCTCCGGCAGCAGAAGCACTGGGAAAAGCGGGAAATAGAATTAAGAATAGAATTAGTTCTTTAAGGAAGGGGAGTTCCTCAGCAACCCCAGGGCCGAGCCTGACAGCCTTTCCACCTGAAGCTGAGCGCGTGGTCCCGTGTGAGTGGGTGAGCCCTGCAGCTCATCTTCCTCACGCGGGAATTTCTGGGTGAGCTGGGGAAGAGCCACCCATCCTGGGAGCTCTTGGCTCTGCAGCAGAAATCCGCGCTCTGCTCAGCTGGGCTTGCTCCGCGTGAGCTCGCCTTGCTTTTTTTAAAAAAAAAAGCTGCAACGGAGGTGCCTTATATGGAATTTTAACTTGATTTTTTTTTTTAAAAAAATTGTTTCTTAAAACCTGCTGTTAATCCTCTCGAGAACTGAAAGGATAAACTTTGACCTCTAGCTTTCTCAGTTTAAAAAACGAAAAATAAATCAGATTTTGCTGGCTTTCCCTCAAAGCTGAATACCTTGACTGGGCAGATGATGAAATGCGGAATCAGCGCTGGCGGTGTCCGCGAGCGCGTCCCACGTCTCGC
>NW_009731791.1:0-295 GCF_000703405.1 Apaloderma vittatum | reverse complement strand
GGGGAAAGAAAAAAAAGGAGGGGAAAGGGAAAACAACAGGGAAAGGAAGAGAAAAACAAGGAAAGGGGGAAAAAAACGGGAAAGAAAAAGGAAAAAAGAAAGGGAAAAAACAGGGAAAGGGAGAAAAAACAAGGAAAGGGGAAAAAAATGGGAAAGGGAGAGAAAAAACAAGAAGGAGAAAAAACAGGGAAAGGGAAGAAAACAAGGAAAAGAAGAATAAAACAAGGAAAAGGAAAAAAACAAGAAAAGGGAAAAAAAACAGGGAAAGGGAAAAAACCAACCCGGGGAGGGGGGG
>NW_009731790.1:5597-5871 GCF_000703405.1 Apaloderma vittatum | reverse complement strand
GGGTGCGCGGGGGTGGGCGGGAAGCTGGAAGGAGCTTCCCCAGGTCCGGATCTGGTCGGAGGGTGGCGGCTGCTGTTTGCTTTCACTGTGGTTTAGTATGCGGCATCTCGGCATCCACCATTTGCAGTTTTGGAGTCGAAAAGTCTGCCTTTTTTTTTTTTTTTGGTATGCATGTAAATAAAAGCAAAACAAACCCACAGGAGCCAAAAGCTGAACGCACGGAAGTGCTGGCCTGAGCTGGGACAGGGCTCAGGCTTTGAAGCCAACACAAGTG
>NW_009731790.1:4850-5192 GCF_000703405.1 Apaloderma vittatum | reverse complement strand
CTCTTTATGCTGCTCTATAATAGAGAGTGAAATTAATGCCTTGCAGGCACAGAGGCAAATTTCTTTGATGTGCCCCATAAAAAACCAGGAAAGTAGGTCACTCGTGGAATGAGAAACAAAGCAGCGGTGCTGTTGTCCCTGGAGCAGGCAGGTGTCCCGATGCTGGAGTTGGGGCTGGTTTCCCCTGTGGTGGGCTCTGGGCAGGATCAGACCTCTCCTGCTGGGGCAGGTGATGTGCTCCTCACCCTGAGCTGATTTCTTTCCCCTCTCTTCATCTGCTCCTAGGCGTGGTGATGAAGCTGAACGAGCGGAGCGTAGCCCACTACGCCACCTGCGACTCGA
>NW_009731790.1:4217-4704 GCF_000703405.1 Apaloderma vittatum | reverse complement strand
GGGGCTGGTGGTGCTGGAGGGCTGCACCGTGGAGCTTTGCGAGGCTGCTGAGGAGTTTGCCTTTGCCATCCGCTTCGATGATGCCGGTGCCCGGGCTTATGTGCTGGTGGCCGATGGGCATGCCGCCATGGAGGCCTGGGTGAAGGCCCTTTCTCGGGCCAGCTTCGACTACATGAGGCTGGTCGTGAGGGAGCTGGAGAAGCAGCTGGAGGAGGCCTGCAAGAGCTTGGCCGCTTGCCGCAAGTCTCCGCGGAGATCCTCCTCCTCTGGCAGGAAGAGGCACCTCTCCAACCCTGCCTTGCTGCCTCTCCAAGAGAAGCCTGCTGTCCTGGAGAATGGATACTCCACGTGGGGCAGTGATGTCCCTGGGGGAGCCGCCTGCCTTGACCGCGATGGAGGGCACACAAAGCCCCCGCCTCTGCCTCCGCGCCGGCGCTCAGCCACCAGTGGCATCACGGGGTCCCCGGTGCCCAGCCTTCCACCAGCC
>NW_009731790.1:363-4096 GCF_000703405.1 Apaloderma vittatum | reverse complement strand
AAGCCCCCAGCCAGCGGATGGCCGGCAGCTTGTCTCCCGTGCAGGAAGAGAGAAGTGAGGGACGCTGCTTGCCCCCTGCCCTGGTCGGCTGAGTGTGCGGTGCGTGTGTGCTTCACCGGGCATGTGGGAGGGACCTGGCTCTTCCCCAAACCTCAGGTTTGATTTCCATGAGGCTTTATACAGCTGGAGAATGTTAATACCAGGGAAGCTGCCTTTGAACCCTCTTCTGCTGGTGATACCAGGTGTGGAGGAGGCCCAAATCGGCACGAATGCGACAAAGCTCACCCAAACGGCTTGGCCTCTTGCCGTCCTGGCATGGTGGATGCTCTGGGTGCTTTGTTGCCCACCTCTCCTTCACCACTTTTTTTTGTTTTGTTTTGTTTCACAGTGTGGAAGTTTGCACAGGTCAGCATTTTTTATTGTCTATGGTCTTGCGCTGAAGTCCTTCTGCCTTTGCTCTGTTGCTGCAGATAAGGCTGGGCTCTTAGAAAATGCCTTCCATGGGCCACTGGCCTTGTGCCTCTCTCGCCACAGGACACGTGTGAGCCACCATGGCTGCGGCTGGCCCAGCAGCCAGGGCAACGACAACCAGGCTCTCGCATCATCGAGGGTTTTTTTTTACTTTTCTCTGCACTAATCTTCCTCCCTGTTAAATCCCTCAGGACGTGGATTTCATGGGCTTGCATCCACCTCTTTGGGTGCCTGAGCTCAGCAGTGAGGCTGAAATGGAGACCCTGAGCCTTGTCTGAAGCAACAGCGAGAACCAAGAGCTCCCCAGGTCTGCTCTGGACTCTGTCGAGCAGTAGTCAAGTGTGTTAATATCTCTAGCTCAAGCCTTCTCTGTTCCAAAACAAGGACACTAACGCCTCTTTGCCTGGCTGGGGTGAATTTCTCAGCCTCTTCCAAAGTGCCATGTAGGGCTCAGCCAGGTCGTCGGGCATATTGCCCGAGATAGTGTCCACAGTCTTGCACAGCCTCTTTTGCTGCCATAGAGTCAGACGAGAGGCTGTGGAGGAGCAGGGAGGAAGAGAGTGCTGGCGCCAGGAGGAGAAGTGAAGGTGTGGGAGGGAGTTAGAGGTACGACTGACTGCGTCTCTAGTGTCAAATCCCTATCACTGCCTTCTACCACTTCTCTCCAATTTCATGTCAGCATCGCTTGGCTGATCTCCGCAGCATGTCCCATCCTCCCAGCAGGCGAGGAGGGCTGCGAGGAGTCACGCCTGTCACCTCGCTACAGAAATGGGCTTGTCCTTCAGTAGGTCAGAAGCCTCGGCCACGAGGCAGACGGTACAAGTAGGTGGGTGCCGAGTCCAAGGACTGAAACACCCTGGAGGTGAGGTTTATAAATCTCCCTTATCCTCTTGGCAAAGGCTGTTTTTTCAGAGCAAAAAAATTACTTGAAGCATTGTACTTCCTATGTAACAGTGTTAAGCCTGTTTTTATTGCCCCATTTTATTAAGGAGTCTTGCTAGGAAAGCAAAAGGCCATTCCAGGTCATGACTGGTAGGAACCTGTTTGCCTTTCTGGAGTTAAATGCACTCAGCTTAATACTTTGCAATAGCCGGTAGAGATTGCCGACGCAGAAATCAAATGACTTCCATTAACTCTTGGTGCCTTTGAAAATGTATCTCTGGTAGTTTTGGATGACGATCTTCCAGCCTCCTGCCTAATTATGGCTCGATGGTGCATTAGAGGAAATCGGATCCTAAATCACATCTTACAAATATGACTTTGGGCAGTGGGAGCGTCACCTTCACACACAAGTGATACAATCCAGTCTTCTCCAGATCGTGCCTGTATTTCTTCACAGTAAGGATCTTTGAGTTTGGGAGGATTATTTTTGTTCTGCCTTTAAAGCGAAAACAGTTAGGAGCAGGTGGCCACGGGACAGCTCTCCCTCCCTGCCTGCTGCTTTAAAAGTTCAGTGCTGCAACATTCCTGGCCAGGAACCTGTTCCCTTCCCCATGCCAGGGCAGCAGCGTCAGGGGATTGCACTACTGGCTGCCTCCTCACTCTGACCATGGGTATTTTGGGGCCAGGGTCAGATTTGGCAAGCATTTTTCTGGGGTTTTAGGTTGTGGGGTGGTTTTTTGATGTAATACAGAGAGAAGAATATTCCTGATGTCTCAGACTTAAATAACACATTTGGACAGCAAAGGTATAGCTTCCAAAATAAATCAAACTATAATGGCAATTCCTACACAAGACCCAAGAATCAGGAGCAACTTGAACGGGAAAATAAATTAACAAAGCCAGTTCTGTCAGAACTGGAACTGAAACAGTATTATTCATTTAAGGGCAATTTCACTTTTAAGAAGCTTAGTTTCTTTTAATAAGCCAGGATTGAGCTAGTAACACTACTAAAGAGCTTATTTTTAATGCTTTAATCTGTCCCATTCAAATTGCACAATTTCCACACTACCTACCTTTGCGTTAGTGCATATCCCAGCTAAATCCCAAATCCTGCAATTGAGGAGCTGTGCTCTGCTTTCTGTCTGATTGCATTTGGAGCAATTTTGTGTTTTATTCTGCAGCACTGAGAAGAAATGGCCGAACCCTGAAATGTTTTTGTGCTGGGCCCAGCCGTCCACGGCCAGGCCTTTGCTAGCTCTCCCACGCGCTGCGTGACTTTGGATGTGCTTGGTTGGGGCACCATCCTACTCAATGCAGCGGGGATGGCCCTTTTGTGAGTAAAAAGAGCTGTAATTGGAACCGTGCCCCTATTTTTGTGGGAGTACAGGTTTTTTAATGACCACCGTCACTTGGTTCATTAGGCAGGAAGCACTTGGGTGATCCGACACCTCCTCCAGGATAGAGGCTATCAAACCAGCTCAGCCGAGGATCAGTTGTGCTGGCAGCACCTTTGAAGCAGCCTCCAGGCCAGAAAATCGAGATTTCAGCTTCCTGAGATTCCGCATGCAGCTACCTAATGGAGTGTCCTCTCTGGCTGGCTGCAGGCAAAGATCATCTTCTGTTACAGAAAAAGTAGCACATTGTCCCCAACAGCAAAATAAGACTGATGGCCACACACTGTTTTTCTCTGGTTATTCAGGTTTGGATTGTTTGACCTCTCGCCTCTGCTTTCCCTTATTGTTTTTTTAAAAATGGAGAATGTCTGGGCAGCACAAAGCAGGTTCCCTAGCAAAGGGGAAGCTGAACACTTAAGCTGAATGGCTACTTTTCTTTAAAATACTGAAGTCATAGCATAATAATGCGAAAGCGATGAGTGAAAAATGCTTGAATCTGAGTGCTTGAATTTAAAAGACATGGAAGAGTGAAAAGAGGGAGGGAGATTCCGACATGGCTTTGGTAAGTGGTGCCAACAAGGGCTCCCCATCCTGTTGAAAGAGTTCATGAAATCCTTCCGTTTTTCTGAGACTGGAACTTCAGATTCAGGACCTTAATGCATTTATTGCCGCACATTTATCTTTCTGTAAAAAACCTGTGGTGATGTTTTCCACTGGATCCAAGTCCTAGCAGGAAGAGTAACCTAAAAAATTGTCCCCATGGCCAGCGCTGGCCATTCGGTGGCCGTTCATGGACAAGATCAGCTGTTTCCCATCACGATCGCTACCGCGCCACGTGTCAGGGGCATCTTCTTCATCACCTGCACAATTAATGACCAGGCAACACTACACCTGCGGCAACGCTCCTGCCTTTTGAGGCGCTTTTATTTTAGGTAGAGGATGTTATTTTTTTCTTTCTTGTAAAAGTAGGCGGGTTGCATGTGCCG
>NW_009731790.1:0-214 GCF_000703405.1 Apaloderma vittatum | reverse complement strand
ACCGGTTCCCCTCTGCCCACCCTCAACGGGCCCTTCGGCGGGATGCGGTAAAACCCTGCCTGTTTCCCCCCGCGGCTGCACCGAGGGAGAGGGGGCGGCAGCATTCCCTGCCCCGCAGGCCGCGGGTGCCCGTTCCAGAGTGGGCGGTAACGGACGGGACGGGGGAACCGGGGACAAGGCGTGGCCCCACCCCTCACCCGCCCAGCGGCGATCT
>NW_009731789.1:0-232 GCF_000703405.1 Apaloderma vittatum | reverse complement strand
CCAACTCAACTCAACTCAACCCAACCCAACCGACCTCAAACCACCCCGTCTCAACCCAACGCAACCCAGCTCAACCCAACCCACCTGAGTCCACCTCAACTCAACCCAACCCAACTCAACTCGGCACAACCCAAACCAGCTCAACCCACCCCACTCCTCGGGTCTTCTTTCCTCTCACCCCCCAACCCCGTAGCCGGACCCCTCACCCACCAGTCGAGACACTCAGGGTGGG
>NW_009731788.1:0-4053 GCF_000703405.1 Apaloderma vittatum | reverse complement strand
CTTCTGTAGCCAAACCAAGTCATGGAGGTTTTTTCAGAGATGTTTGGGTTGGCTTCCTTGTGCCTTCCCTGAAACGCTCTCGTAGCTGGAGCCTCCTGCCCACAGCACCCCACGGTGCCTGGCTGCGCCCCAGCAGGGTGCTGGGTCACAAACTGGAGAACAAGAGGTTCAACCTAAACATGAGAAAATACTTCTTCCCTGTGCGGGTGCGGGAGCCCTGGCCCAGGCTGCCCAGAGAGGGTGTGGAGACACCGGCTCTGGGGACTTTCCAACGCGCCTGGATGTGTCCCTGTGCGATCTACTCTGGGTGACCCTGCTCTGGCAGAGGGTTGGACTAGATGATGTTCAGAGGTCCCTTCTGACTCCAACCGCTCCATGATTCTGTGATTTTGTGATTCTATTTCCTGGCATACAGCCGAGTGGGGTTGTCATTCCGGATGGAGGGGCTGCCCCTTTTCCTCAGGTCATTTGGCGGTTATCAGGCTGCCAAACAGAGGACCTGCCTCAAATTATTCATTAAAGGAATTGCAGAATGAGCCCTGTTAAATGGCCAGTGACAAATCCCCCAGACCAGATGGCATTTGCTCCTTAGTCTTAAAATAAACCCAGTGGTTTTCAGCAGAATTCCAGGAAAAAACCCTGGAACTACAATGCAGTGCACCTGATATCCCCAGCATGCAAACTGTTAGGTACCAGTCTAATGACCACAGTTAGGGGCCAAATTAAGGGCTATCAAATATTCGTAAAAGTGCCAGATCAGGGTTCATTAGAAGCCTAAAATTGCAAAATTGGAGTTAGGAATTACTAGTATAGAAAGGGTTATCAGACATTGGAGTGGGCTGCCCATTGCAGTGGTCGAGTCGCCATCCCTGGAGGTATTTCACTCTGTAGACACAGTGCTTAGGGACATGATTCAGTCGAGGTCTTATCAGTGTTAGATTAATGATGTACTCAATGATTTTAAAGGTCTTTTCCAATCTAGGCAATTCTGTGATTCTGTGAGACCACCCAATGTTCCTGTAAAAACTACCTCATTGAGACTATCAGCCATTTATGTTTTTAAAATAGACCTTTTATTTTCCTGACAAGAATTTTACCTAGGCGTATGTGGAGACTTTTCTGCTTTTCTCTAAGATTCCTGGACACCTGACTAAGCTTCTGGATGCAAAGAAGTCAGACACAGCCACATCTCATGAGAACTGGCTGTAAGTCACAGGAACACTGACCCCCAAAACTTCAGACATACATACCGTTGCTGCTGCGATGCGGGGCTGCTTTGCACGTGCACGGGTCTGCGTGTGTCCCCAGGCTGTGGGATTCCCTCTGACACTTGTGGGTTGGTGCCTCCCTGGAACCGTCGGCTGTCCTGTGTTTCCCTCCTGCAAGCTGCTTCCACGCTGTAGCAAGCGCAGCTGGAAGGATGGCAGCCCTATTCCAGATCTGACTTCCCTTGAAGATGGCATCCCCAGACAGAAAAAAACCCCACAACAACCAAAACCAAAAACCAAACTTGTCTGGAAGAGAAAACTTGTCCGTGACAATGAGCTTCTTGCTGTCCTTCCATCATCTCAGACGCCTCAGATCCCTGACACGTTTGAGTACAGTCCCATCTCAGCTTTACTATGATCTATTTTTTCAAATTCAGTCCCGCTCTATCCTTCCTCCTATTTCAGCAGTGAGTTTCTGAACAAAAAAGTCCTTATTCCAGGTTTGATCAACGTGAGAATGCATAGCTCAGTGATACATCTCCTGGATCCTGAGCGAAAATCTTGTCTATGTGCTCCCAACCGCTAATATCTTTATGTACCAGTTTCCTTCTTTTGGGCTTCTCTCTGAATTTCTTTTAACTGCTCTATTGCAAGTAACTGCTTTATTTATAAAGAAAAATTGCTTTCTGGAATGGTCTACATTTATTATTCTTACCTCTGCCAGCAGCCTGTTTGTCTTAAGTTAAAAAAAACCCAAACTAATTCCTTGGTTCCTTTACGTTCACTGAACCATTATTTAACACCGCCAGCTGCCCTGGTAGATCCGTGCAGGTCTCCGACAGCTCACGAACTCTGCTCTCCTTGAACGTTTCGACTGCCCTGACGTTATCCTGTGAACACTACTGGCTTTGTTTCAAGCTCTTGACAGCATTTTCGACGCTTTGATTGGTTTTGGTCACTCCTTTTGGGACCTTTGGTACTAGATCCACGACGCCGTGTGACTCAGTCCTCCACCGTGACCACTCCTTGGTGTCCTGCCATGTAGATCACGAAGCCGAGTAGGAGCTGAAGTCTTTTTTATCTTTTGGAAATAGAACTGGAATGGGTAAAATTCCCAGTTAGAGCTTGGGAAGCTGGGAGACCCGCGGCGAGGGGGTGTCCCGCAGCCGGTACAACACTAGATGGCGTGGGGACCCACGGCACCGGCCCCGCTCCCCGCCGGTTCTGCCAGAGGGGACCCCCGAGTGAACCCTCCCGGTCTCCTGCATCTCCTGGGTCTGCTGTTGGGTAGATGAGAGGGGCTGAAAGGGAACAGAGAGGCAAAGCCAGCTCCCCGGCTCGGCTGCTGCTTGGGAAGGGCGGTGGAAGGCAACATGTGACGAGCTTTGGACTCTCTATCTTCCCAGAAAGCATCGAGAGCGTCTCCATCACACAGCGAAGCATCCTGCCGACCGTGCTGGACTCGGCTCACTCTCTGCAGATGGGATTTTGTATTTCACAAGCCTGGTCTCCTCCTCCAGCCCCCTCCAGAGCAAACAGCCTCAGAGCAAAGACCAGAGCCGGGCGTTGCGGCAGTGGAATCTGAATTTTGAGACGCAGAGACCCTTTCTGAAGCTGACAGACAGCTTTTAACACATCCACTCCACCTCCTCTGGAGAAAAGAAACAGGAGTATGTGAGCCTCCAAAACCTCACCCCTGAGGGAAGCCAGCTAGAGGGGGCAGGGTTGTCCAAGCCTGCTGGAGGCTGGCATCTGCAGCACCATCTCAAACACCTGTGTTAGACACATCCTCTGTCATCTGGGAGAGGTTTCCCCACCTCGGGGGGAAAGGATGCTCATCTCCGCATGCTGTGGCAGCATCAGCTCTGGGGTATGTCTCTACATGGCCTCGGGGAACCCTGTGGAAGGTCCATGGCCATCACGACCAACTGCGGGGGGTGATGTCAAGGTGCTCATGTCCCCGTTCTCTTCGCAATGTGCCAACATGCATCCTGGCAACTGGTAACACCAGTAACACCACACTCGGCCTGGCATGTGCCTCCTCTCCTGCTTGCAAGACAAAAAGCATCCTGGCCCTCTGTGACAAACCCCTTCCCTGCTGCGCACAGGATGGGAGCAGCACGTTCAACCTGTGATCCTCATCCCCTTCCTTGGTTCAGGACCAGGAATTTCTTACCCAGGGCAAAATTACTGCTGAATCTAATGCCAAAGTTTTCCAAGTCCTCCCTGCTTCTGCCCTCCCAGCCCTCCTCCCTTCCTCCCAGTCTCAGGAAGGCTCTCCCAGCAGCCGGAGCAGCCTGGGCTCCTCAGCCGAAAAAGAGCCCCCCGGCCCCGGCGAGCCGCTGCGGCTTAGAAGAGGAGCATGAGGGGGAAGGGTCCCATGAGCCTCAGAGAGGCAGCCTCTTCATCACAGAATCACAGAATGTCAGGAGTTGGAAGGGACCTCGAAGTCCACTCCCCCTGCCAAAGCAGAATCACCTAGAGTAGGTTGTCGGCTGTTTTTTTTCTTTAATCATAGAATCATAGAATGGCCTAGGCTGGAAGGGAGAGAGATCATCTAGTCCAGCCTCCCTGTCATGGGCAGGGACACCACCTCTTGACTAGACCAGGCAACACATGGGGACCGACCGAGCGGGAATCGACCCCGCGATCTCGATGTTCTCATTGTTGTCAGCACCGCACTCAACCCACTGAGCTAACTGGCCCCCAATGCCTACTTAAATCTTTTTTTGAGTAGAAAAAGGCCAGCCCTGGCGAGAGAAATTAAACAGGAGCTTTTGCAAACTGCATCTTGGCCTGGCCTGACCATCCTGTCCATGGCCCCAGCATGGTTCCAGCTCCTACT
>NW_009731787.1:0-573 GCF_000703405.1 Apaloderma vittatum | reverse complement strand
ACACAACAGCACGGCAGAACACGCTACAACATGCAGTGACATGGGATAACATGGGATAACAGGGGGTAACATGCAATGACATGTGATAACACGACATAACATGCAATAACATACTATAACATGCAATAACATACTATAACATGTAATAACATACTATAACATGCAATAACATATAACATGCCACAACATGCGATAACATGCAATAACATGTGATAACGTGCCATATGTGATAACATGCAATTACATGTGATAAGATGCAATAACATACGATAGCACGTGGTATCATGTGATAACATGCAACAACATGCGATAACATGCAACGACACCTTATACCACGCGATAACATGCAATGACATGCTAGAACACGCAATAACATATAGCGACACACAGTTACACGTGAGCACACACAGTAACACACCACGACGCCCAGCGACACGCGAGAACATGGAACCGGGTGCAATGATACGCCGTGACATACGACGACATGTGACCTCAGGACACGCACTGACACGTAGGCCCCTATAGTGCCCGTACAGCCTCACATACGTGTCTGGTGACATATGTGGCCGTACG